>NC_085141.1:40633564-40933564 GCF_024139115.2 Armigeres subalbatus | reverse complement strand
CGCGGTTGCGGCTTAGCGAAATGCTTCAGCGTTGGCTTTGAGGTTGGAGTTTGAGCCGTTTCCAACGAATAGGTTCGTTGCTCCAGAAACTCCAGAATTTCGTCCAGCTTAGGAGGCGTCTGCTTTGAAGCGATCTTATCCGACCACTGCTGTCGGGTTTCGGAATCTACCTTAGCCAGGAGAAGGTAAATTAACCAGCAGTCTCGATCTTCACGTTCAATCGCTTGCAATGCCCGCTTGACGTCGTCGGCTGTTTCGTGAAGTTTGCGTAGGCCGCCCACCGAAGGAATAACGGTGCTCGGAATTTCGCAGAACCGTTGAATATGATAATTGACGTCTCACTCTGGTCTTTCCGATCGAAACGCTTTTTCAGAATGTCCAAGGCTCCAGCGCACTATGGGGAAAAGGGTTGCCATTAATCGGAAAATTTACTATTTCCAATTTGTCTAATTTATAGAGTAAAATGCCCAATAGTGGACCCCCTAGTAGCGAAATTTTGCTCCTCCTGTCATAAAAAGTATAAATTTTCAACATATTAATTCTGCTTGACATCCAATACCAAGTTCTGCATCTCCTTTTCACGATACATATATAAAACACTCAAATACACAACGTTATTCGTTAAAATTAACATTTTAATGTCTGATTGAATTCGTAGTAACCCCCTGGGGGTCCATAATAGGAATTTGCTTCCATATAGTCGACACTTCATTTGATTTTTATGTTCCGTTTCGGGACGTTCTTCTTCCCTATTATGGACCCCCCAAAATATTCCTATAATGGACACTCTCGTGTTTATTTTTTATAGAATTGTTAAAAATTATCTGATTTTACTTTTCATAGCATTTCCAATGCAAATCAAATCATAGGACTGTAAGGTAGATTCTCCCGATGGAATTTCATAACCAAATGTTTACATTATGCTGTAATAATGCAAAAATGGCTGTAGGGTCCACTATAGGTTGGGGGTCCACTATTGTGTACTTTACCCTATATCATATGAAACTATATACCCTAGAAAAGAGAATCGGGAAATATTGAAGCGCTGTGTTTATTCAGTCAAAAGATATGGGCTGGTGAAGTGAAAAAAACTGATTAAAATTAAAAATCATTACTTCTTTTGATTTGTATGTTATACACTCTGGGGTAACTCATAACTGACTACTACTACTGTACGTGTATGTCTAACGAGATCAAAACAAAACACAAATATGCTGCAGATGGTGCAGATTGATTCGGTAAGTAATTAATTTGTTATTTGATTTCTACTTATTACAATTCATGTTTATGTTTCTATTTCAGGTCAATATGATGACTCCGGCCGGAACACCAACCTTATATGGCGTTTATATAGTTCGGTTTCATGTACTTCGTTTAATGTTTTCCTTAGGGCCTTCTTAACTCTTAAGCGGTGCTTAGTCATGCGCTTAAATCTGGTTTGAGGCATAAGCGGTGAAGAAGTTGGCTTTTAGTAAAACCCGACTTAATCCACCTACAGTGAACGCAACCCTTCTTACACTTTTGAATGGTTGTGCAGTGCATATTACAATTTCTATGCATATGACCTTCAATTGAATGTATAATAACTGATATTATCATGCTTTTAACGATTTCAAAATAAAAAAAGGGATATTTCTGGAAATTTAACATTTTTTAAAAAATACAAAAAGACTGCAGATTTGATTTGCCGCCTTAAATGGCAATATTACAGCTTCTGTTTAAGCCCAAAAGAGTTCAAATCGGGTTATAGACGGCTGAGATATTGGTGTGACAATTCTTCATTAGTAGTCTGAAAATATGTCTCATATTCGTATTTCACAGATATCTCTGAAACCGAATTTCCAATTGCAGAAAAAAATGAATGGGTCCAATGACAAAACATAGCTTTCGTTTAAAGATAAAATCGCACAAATCGGTCCAAGGACGACTGAGATCTTGATGGGACATATTTTACCAATGTGTGAAGTTGATACGTCTAATGCTTTATGTTCGTATTTCAGAGATATCTCCGGAACCCAATGTCTAATTGCAAAAACAAAATACAATGGGTTCAATGGCAAAGTCATAGCTTTCGTTTAAAGATAAAATCATGCAAATTGGTTTACAGACGGCTGAGATATTCATGTGACATTATTTTGTTAGTTTCCTGAAAATGCACTTCATGTTCGTATTTCTCACATATCTCTGGAACCAAATGTCCGATTGCAAAAAATTGAACTTGTGTGCAATGACAAAGTCATAGCTTTCGTTTAGTGTTAAAATCGTGCAAATCGGTCCACGGACGGCTGAGATCTTGATGTGACATTTTTGTAACGCACACACATACGCACACACACACACACACACACACACACACATACATACATGTGCTCAGTTCGTCGAGCTGAGTTGATTGGTATATACGACTTGGGTCTCCGAGCCTCGGATAAAAAGTCGGTTTTCAAGCGATCTTTATACCCTTCTTAGGGTGTAAGAAGGGTAAAAGGATATTTCTGGAAATTTAACATTTTTTAAAAATACAAAAGACTGCAGATTTGATTTGCCGCCTTAAATGGCAATATTACAGCTTCTGTTTAAGCCCAAAAGAGTTCAAATCGGGTTATAGACGGCTGAGATATTGGTGTGACAATTCTTCATTAGTAGTCTGAATATATGTCTCATATTCGTATTTCACAGATATCTCTGAAACCGAATTTCCAATTGCAAAAAAATGAATGGGTCCAATGACAAAAACATAGCTTTCGTTTAAAGATAAAATCGCACAAATCGGTCCAAGGACGACTGAGATCTTGATGGGACATATTTTACCAATGTGTGAAGTTGATACGTCTAATGCTTTATGTTCGTATTTCAGAGATATCTCCGGAACCCAATGTCTAATTGCAAAAACAAAATACAATGGGTTCAATGGCAAAGTCATAGCTTTCGTTTAAAGATAAAATCATGCAAATTGGTTTACAGACGGCTGAGATATTCATGTGACATTATTTTGTTAGTTTCCTGAAAATGCACTTCATGTTCGTATTTCTCACATATCTCTGGAACCAAATGTCCGATTGCAAAAAAAATTGAACTCGTTCAATGACAAAGTCATAGCTTTCGTTTAGTGTTAAAATCGTGCAAATCGGTCCACGGACGGCTGAGATCTTGATGTGAGATTTTTGTAACGCACACACATACGCACACACGCACACACGCACACACACACACACATACATACATGTGCTCAGTTCGTCGAGCTGAGTTGATTGGTATATACGACTTGGGTCTCCGAGCCTCGGATAAAAAGTCGGTTTTTCAAGCGATCTTTATACCCTTCTTAGGGTGTAAGAAGGGTAAAAAGGCGCTCTAAAATACTTCACAAGGGCATTAGGAATTCACGCCACGACTTTGCCTCTTTCACAAAGTTGTACTGAGCCTGACGTCTTAAATATTGAGTCGGATCACTTTTGAAAAAAAAAAAATGGATTCTATCCCATTAAAGTTAAGATATTTTTCGTTATCTGTTGGACATTTCTAGCCAAACACCGAAGACGTTTTATAGAAGAAAACTAAATACGTATTTGTCGATTCAGAATGGGATTATGTAGTAGGCGTTAATAGAAAAATTAGTAAAACATTAAGTTTTGAAAATAGTTTTATGATTTTGTTCAGTGGCGCAACCAAAAATTTTGATAATACACGATCCTACGAGACAGTATGGCTTAAGTCCAAATTTGTTTCGAAATTCCGCGGAATTCCGTTAATTTTCGTTATCAGCAAGTTTTTTCTAGCGAAATTTTTGTTATTTCACGAAACGAAACGAAATCAAGAAATCTGATTTCGCCATGCCTAAATTCCGCGAAATTCCGCGGAATTTCGTTTCGAACCACCTGAAACGAAATTTTTCGATATACCGCATATGCTTACGAGAAAGGCAAAAAAATGTGGAAGAGTTGGCTTGAGAAATGGATTGCGAGTGATTCGACTGTGCGTCCAATTTGGAAATCTCGAGCTCATTCAGTAGTCGCTAGGTTGCGAAGGCCCACGGAGGTCCTTCGTAGCTTAGTTAGTTAAAGCACCAGTTTAGCGTACTGTAGGGTCGTGGGTACGAGTTCCATCGAAGGTAAAGAGGTTACATTGGAGTGGGTTTTCACTCGACAAAAAATTGTTTTCTCTTTTGTTACCTTCTGACTTTCTTGATAAGAAATAACAATTACTATTAGTGTTGTATTAGACGCAAATTCAATTCAAAAGGTAACTACACAATGATCCTAATTCTACTCATGTACAAAGATGTGAAAATCATGGCTACTCTGATTTGTTATTTTCAATAACCATGACAATGAAGGTTTCTATGGTAGCATCTCCCCCTTTTATTTAACCCTTATGCGGCCAACAAAAAAAACACACGTGGATGGCCGACAGGGTACCCGTGTTCCACTAAATTGATATTCTCATAACTTCAACAATTTTCAACCGATTTGGATAATTTTGACAGTTTTGGAAACAGAAACTCATATACTTTTTGCCAATTGTCAAGGTTTACAGCTTATGCCAATGGTTATTCAAGAAATCTTTGAAGTAAAGCTTAAGAGTCTACATGCGTAACCAAAGGCCATTCAACCAGTTTCAAATATGCTACAAGCTCTTTGCGCTTCTTAGAATTGAAGGTGTTCACAGTATATGCTTCGGGTAATGCAAAAATCCCTGAAATGAGGTCTTAGTCATCCGAGAAATCTCTGGAGTAAAGCCTAAAGATCTACTCGCGTTACCAAAGGCCTATAATGCAAATTCAAATACGGTACATTTTCTTCGTGGTACTTAGCATAGAATGCGTTCACAGTATATGTTCCGAGTCATCCAAAAAATCTCTGGAGTAAGGCCTTAAGGTCTATACTCGTAACCATGGGTCTATGGACTTGTCTCAAAAGTGGTACATGCTCTTTGCGCATCTTGAAGTCAAATGTGATCACTACATATGTTCTGCGCTATTGAAGAAATCTCTCGGATAAGTCCTCTGGCGCCTTCATTGCATATGTTCATGGTAATCCAAGAAAACCCTGGAAAAGGCCTTCAGGTCTACACGCGTAACCAGAGATCTTTTGGATTGTTTCAAAAGTGGTGCATGCCCTTTGTGGTACATAGAAAAGAGCGTTTTCATTGCATATGTTGATGGTCATCCAAGAAAATCCTGGAAAAGGCCTTAAGATCTACACGCGTAACCAGAGGTCTTTTAGATTATTTCAAAACTGGTACATGCCCTTTGTGGTACATAGAATAGAACGCTTTTATTGCATATGTTCATGGACATCCAAGAAAACCCTGGAAAAGGCCTTAAGATCTACACACATAACCAAAGATCTTTCAGATTTTTTCAAAAGTGTTACATGCCCTTTGTGGTACATAGAATAGATTGCGTCCATTGCATAGGTTCATGGTCATCCAAGAAAACCCTGGAATAGGCCTTTAAATCTACATGGGTACCCAGAGATCTTTTGACTTGTTTCAAAAGTGGTACATGCCCTTTGTGGTACATATAATAGAATACGTCCATTGTATATGTTTCTGGTCTTCCAAGAAAATGCTAGAATAGGCCTCAGGATCTTCACACGTAACCAGATACCTTTCGGATTGTTTCAAAAGTGGCATATGCCCTTTGTGGTACATAGAATATACCGCTTTCATTGCATATGTTCATGGGTATCCAAGAGAACACTTGAACAATCAGCAAGAATTTCACGCGTAACCAGAGTTCTTTCGGCCGGTTGAATAGTTATACATGCCTTTTATTGTACGTAGAATAGAATGCACCCATTTTAAATGTTCATGGTCATCAAAGAAAACCCTGAAGTAAGGCATTAGGATCTACACCAGAGATATATCAGCCTGTCTTAAATTGGTACATGTCTTTGGGGCCCATGAATAAAATGCGTTCATGGCATATGCTAATGGTCATCCTACAAATTTATGGAGTAAGACTTCTAGGCTTACACGAATATCTAGAGGGTCTTTAAGGTCACTCCTTACGGAATCCAAGTTTCAAAGTGCTCGCGTTTTCGGGGGCACACCACTCGATACGGAAGCAACGCACAACTGTCATTTTTATTATTTCACGCATGCTGCGACGCAGCAAAGCTAAATCAACAAAAAATACAGTTGTGCGCCGCCTCCGTATCGATTGGTGTGCCCCCGAAAACGCGAGCACTTTGAAACTTGGATTCCGTGAGGAGTGTCCTTAATCTAATTTTAATATGGTACATGATCTTTGAGATATTAGCCCGTTTTTTCCCTCACGTTCTCGGCGTAAAGTTGTATTGTTCCAATTTATTAACATTTTGCATTTCCAAAGCATAGACAACTTCATATTAGTGCTATCAATGAAGTTTGTATACTACCTGGAACCAACAACAACAAGACAACAATAACTACTAGGAATGCTAATATATCAAGATGAGGCTTTATATCTTGTTTATTCTTCAATAACTGCCCAGAGCTAATGACAACAACTTGTACTACTTGAAATGCAAACATATACCAATAGCCTTCCGTTCGTGGGTTGATCTACAGATCATTCCTATATGGAGTTCATAGACTACCTAGTACCATGGCAAAAACAAAAACTACAGCGTACGTTCGATAATTGCAAGTCATTTAACTGCAATTCGATAGTTGCAACAGTTTTACAGTTATCGAACCGCTAAACTTCAAACCGATGACAGACTCAATGACAGCTGCATTGCGCTGCACATTTAGATGCACTTCTCTTGCATTTGACGTCGATTGACAACCGTTTGACGTCTAGAGTGCGTTGCAGTTATCGAACGGCATTCGATAACTGAAGTAAACATTTTGTCACTCCCAGATTTTGTCTACCCCTGATTTTGCCTAACCCGATTTTGTCACGTTTTCGACCCAATATGCCGCAAACAATAAAGATTTTCATGAAATAACTTTCACTGCCTGTAGCTTATTATGAATCATTTATGAGTACCTGTTAATAAGTTTGTAAGTCTCTTCGACAAAAAAAAAATACGGATTCCATTCACGTATTTTGCCTTGCCTTCATTACGGAGCCCACGCCAATGAAAATAACTACTTAAAATACAAACATATACTAAGAAGGGGTCTCACAACTTGTTTATTTTCAAATAACTGCCTCCATTAAGGAGGTTGATCCATCGACCTTGACTCTATTCCATAGACTACCTGGAGCTCAAGACAACAACAAGAACTACTTGGAATACAAACATATACCAAGATGGGGTCACAAAACTTGTTTATTCTTCGAAAACTGCCTCCATTACGGAGATTGATCTACAGAACTTCGGTGAGGTTTGATCCCACGAAACCAGTACGCTAGACAGGTGTTTTCCCTACTAAGCTACGAAGGACCTTCGTCGTCCTCCGCATCATAGCGGGTACTGATGAAACCAAATTCACAGCAACGGGCATGTAGCCGAACTCTCGTAAAACATTCTCAGAACTAACTCTCTATGTTTTTGAATAATGCCAACCAAGTAGGATGAGTATTTAGTATTATCTGGCTCCTACACACTTGCTTCATCACCAACGGCGCTCGATGAAGTAGGATTGTGTGAGATTGTGCCAGTTGGTCGTCACTCGTCAGATCCCAACCCGACCACATAAGCGAAGAGAGATCGCCTTTCGAGTTCAGTACATTCAAAGTTAATTGCCTATGTTCCGGGTATTGGGCCACCCGGAGTGGAAATTAATTACTATGTCTGAAACTCGATTATGCATATGCACAACATGTGATAGATTAAGTTCGGAAAAGGTATTGGAGGTAAACCGCTACCTTCTGTCCCTCCCAGTTGTTCTTCAATAACTGCATCCGTTACGGAGGTTGATCCACCGACCTTGACTCTATGGAGTTCGTAGACTACCTGGAGTCCTCGACAACAACAAGAACTACTTGGAATACACACATATACCAAGAAGGGGTCACGCAACTTGTTTATTCTTCGATAACTGCCTCCGTTACGGAGATAGATCCGAAGATCTTGAGTGTATGGAGTTCGTAGACTACCTGGAACTCACGACAACAACAAGAACTACATGAAAAACAAACATATACCAAGAAGGGGTCACACAACTTGTTTATTTTTCAATAACTGCCTCCATTACGGAGATCGATCCACCGACCTTGAATCTATGGAGTTCGTAGACTACCTGGAGCCAACGACAACAACAAGAACTACTTGGAATACAAACATATATCAAGAAGGGTCACAAAACTTGTTTATTCTTCAAACGCTGCCTCCGTTACCGAGGTCGATCCCCAGACCTTGACTCTATGGAGTTCGTAGACTACCTGGAGTCTTCGACAACAACAAGAACTACTTGGAATACACACATATACCAAGAAGGGGTCACAACTTGTTTATTCATCGATAACTGCCTCCATTACGGAGATTGTTCCGAAGACCTTGACTGTATGGAGTTCGTAGACTATCCGGAACTCACGACAACAACAAGAACTGCATGAAAAACAAACATATGTCAAGAAGGGGTCACAAAACATGTTTATTCTTCAATAACTGCCTCCATTACGGAGGTTGATCCACCGACCTTGAATCTATGAAGTTCGTAGATTACCTAGAGCCCGCGACAACAACCAGAACTACTTGGAATACAAACATATGCCAAGAAGGGGTCACACAACTTGTTTATTCTTCGATAACTCATTACGGAGATTGATTCGAAGACCTTGACTGTGTGGAGTTCATAGACTACCTGGAACTCACGACAACAACAAGAACTACATGAAAAACAGATATATATATCAAGAAGGGGTCACACATCTTGTTTATTCTTCAATAACTGCCTCCGTTGCTGAGGTTGATCCACAGATCTTGACTCTATGGAGTTCGTAGACTACCTGGAGCCCACGACAACAACAAGAACTACTTTGAATACAAACATATACCAAAAAGGGGTCACGCAACTGGTTTATTCTTCGTTAACTGCCTCCATTATGGAGATTGATCCGAAGACCTTGACTGTATGGAGTTTGTAGACTACTTGGAATCAATGACAGCAACAAGAACTACTTGGAATGCAAACATGTTTTAAGAAAAGGTCATTGGATGACCCGAAACATATACTGTGAATTCGTTTTTGAATTTACACGATAGACCTTTGTTTACGTTAGCAGACCATAAGATCTTATTCCAGTGATTTTTTGGATGACTTAGGCCTTACTCCAGGGGTTTTTGGAGACCCAGAATATATACTGTGAACACCGACTATTCTAAGAAGCGCAATGAGCATGTAATATATTCGAAACTGGTTGATAGTCCTTCGGTTACGTGTGTAGACTCTCAAGCCTTACTTCAAAGATTTCTTGTATAACCATGGACAAAAGCTGTAAACCTTGACTATGGGCAAAAAGAATATGAGTTTCTGTTTCCAAAACTTTCAAAATTATCTAAATCGGTTGAAAATTGTTAAAGTTATGAAAATATCAATTTAGTGGAACACGGGTACCCTGTCGGCCATCCACGTGGTAAAAAAAATCAGATGCCCCTCCCCACGTGCCTCCTCACTGTATCAACGTGATTTTCTCACAGATGCTACATTTTATGGAGTTCTTGGATGTCACCGAGTTTCAGCTTTCAGCTATAAAAATTCATTGAAATATCACCACTTGAATTTGAAAAAGGAACACGGGTACCCCGTCGGCCGCATAAGGGTTAATAACAATGGAAATCTTGATATCTTCTAGGAGGCTGTCTTGCCCTTTCGGGTCTGGCCACCGGTGTTGATGTTTGGATTGGCTGATAACTATCCGCAGGTATCATAGTCGCTTCTTCGTCACTCGTCAAGGTTTCTTGAAGAACCTCTTCGGCTGTTTCAAGGGATTCTTCATGATCTGCCTCTTGATGATCATTTGGAACGGGTGGTCGGCATGGAATTGGACTTAACAATTGCTCCAAGGGTGCAGCAGGTGTTAGCCCAAAATCGTCGATCAAGATGGACAGTTGTGCTTGCTCAGGAACGCTTCCTTCTATTCTCAACCGGAGCTGATCGATGTGTGAGCGCAACAGCTTACGACGGCCTATTTGGCTATCCAGTAGAACGTTGTAGTTTACACTACCTATAGCTTCCAGAATGGTACCAGGCATCCACTTCCATTCGTTGTTTGACGAGTACACCTTGGCGTATACTAACGAGCCTGCTGATAAACTCCGCTTACCTGACTGATGTTGGAGATAATCGGGTTTTGGCGATGGTCGCAATAGGTCTAGAGTTGTTCTCATCGAACGTCCGAGCATGATCTGCGACGGAGATTTTCCGTTCAGTACCGCTGAAGGAGTATGTAAACAGGAACGTTTGAAGAGCAGTGTTGGTTGACGTTTCTCCCCCTCCGATAATTTTTCTCAATGATCGCTGTCCACAACCTCTCCGTGTCCACAAACCTCTCCGCTTGTCCGTTTGATTGCGGATGATACGGAGCCGTTCGGAAATGAATGACTCCCAACTTTTCGCAGAAGGTGCGGAAATCAGCACTTGAAAACTGACTTCCGTTATCCGACACTATGACTAGCGAAATTCCAAAACGAGAGAAACATTCTTGCAGGTAGGTTGATGTGGTTAAGGTAGTGGGAGAGCGAGTTTGTAGTATTTCTGGCCATTTTGAGAATGAATCTATAACGACTAAATAGTACATTCCTTCCACAGGTCCAGCGTAGTCGATGTGAAGACGTTGCCAAGGACCTTCAGCGCGATGCCATGGTTGTGATTGAGCTTGCGGTGGAGATTTGGCAGCACTTGTGCACCGCCGGATGTAGTTTTCGATATCTTCGTCGATCGTTGGCCAGAAAACAATACCACGAGCGATTGCTTTCGCCCGTTCAATGCCTGGATGTCCATGATGGATTTGTTTGAGGATCCTTCTTTGGAAAAGCGTTGGTATCACGATTCTATCTGCCATCATCATACAACTGTCGATTAGAGAATAGGACGCTCGACGACTGAAAAATTTACGTACTTCGATATCGTCGATACTATCACAACGAGCGGGCCAGGTATTCTGAATGAACGAAATTACCTTTTTCAATACAGCATCCTTACTGGTGGCGGACTTCAGCATGGCGTAAGTGACTGGCAGATAAATAATCGTGGAAAGAGACGTTGACATCTGCTTCTATGTTTATCGTTGCAATAACGGCTTCTTCATCCGGCTTCTGGTGGTTGCTGATTAACCTGGAAAGTACGTTCGCGTAGCCGAAATCTTGAGTTGACACGTACTTGATAAGAAAATCGTATCCCAAAGTTAGCGCCCATCGTTGGAGACGATTTGCGGAATGGACAGGTATTCCCTTTTTAGAGCCGAAAACTCGCAGCAAAGGTTGGTGATCCGTTTGCAGAGTAAATTGACGACCCCACAGCATCCGATGAAATTTTGTGCAGGCATAAACTAAAGCCAGCGCTTCTTTTTCGATCTGACTATAATTTTGCTCCGCTGGTGTTAATGATCTTGAAGCATGTGACACCGCCTTGATGTTACCGTTCTGAAAGCGATGCAGTAATACCGCACCGATTCCGGTTTTGGAAGCGTCACCTGCTACGATGATCTCTTGCTCCGGGTTGTAGTGAGTAAGCAATAGCTCCGATTGCAGTACGCGCTTGATGTTGCTGAAAGCGTTTTCACATTCTTGATTCCATTCAAACTTGGTGTCCTTTTTGAGCAGGTTGTCCAATGGATGCCGTAATTGGTGCATTTCGCGTACAAATTTGCCGTATAAATTGACTGCACCCAGGAACGAGTGCAATGTTGTGGCGTATGTCCGGGCATTTTCGAAATTGCTGCAATTTTTGCTGGATCCGGTTGAATACCTCTAGCACTGATGATATGACCAAGGTACTTGATCTGGTCTTGAAACAATTTGCATTTTCCGCGCGAAGATGAAATCCATATTCGTACAACCGCCGGAAAAGCATATTCAGTATTCGGTTATGCTCCTCTAGTGTCTTGCTATGCACCAGAATATCGTCGAGAAACACTTAACGCCGCGTATGCCGGAAACCATTTTCGACTTCAGCTGCTGGAAAATGCCCGGAGCTGACTTGACTCCTCGAGCTAATCGATTGAAATGGAATAAACCACGATGGGTAAACCACGAAACCATGATTGTCAATAACTTCTTGGACTTGTCATCGACTTCCACCTGTAGATAGGCATCCGACAGATCGATGATGCTGAAGATTTTACTGCCGGATACCTTACTGAAAATTTCCTCAGGCGTTGGGAGAGGAAAGTTGTTGGTTTCGAGTGCCGCATTAAGCCCAGTGGAGTAATCCGCACACAGCCGCACTTTTCCGCCGGGTTTTTTTACAACAACGATGGGTGCTGCCCAGTCAGAAAAATCCACAGGTGATATGATGTTCAACCGTTGCAGTCGATCCAATTCTTCATCAACTTTTTGAATAGCGTGAAACGGAACGGGCTGCACATCCTGTTTGAGGGTCAAGGATATTTTGGTTTTCGTGCAATGGCCCAAGCTGTCCTGAAAAACTTCGGTATACTGAGTGAAGAAGTGTTTTTCAGACAAAGGCAATAAATTGGATTGATTCACCTGTTTGCAGTAGGCAGCAAGCGGTTTCGACCAAAGATCGAAGGCGTCCATCCAGTCCAACCCGATGACGTTCAAGTTCTCGACCGAAGTGATGTAACAGATCGTTGTTTTCGTGACGTGGCCGATAGTTATCGGACTAATGAACTCGCCTACCAATTCGAGGGGCTCCCCAGATGCCGTAGATGCTTCCACGCTTGTCGTTGAGAATGAAGGGGATCCGATCGTTTTCCACGTTGTATGGCTTATAACGGTGATGTCGGAACCGCAATCCAGTTGCAACTTTGCCACAGTCTTGTTGAAAATGACGGATATGTACTTCCTGCGGCTATTGACCTGCTGCACTGTTTGAATGACCTTTGTAGAGCAAGATTTCTTCTTCTTCTTGTCCCCAACGGACTTCGAGCTTGATGGTGTTGCGAAGCAACCACAATGTCCACAATAGCCTTCTTTGTGGCCTATTTTTCCGCACTGCTTGCAAAAGTGCTTGGAAAACTGACAGTCCTTCACGAAATGCATCGCGCCGCACTGCCAGCACGGCGATGGTGGTGACTTACTTCCAGGTTGATGGTGTCAACTTGGTCTGATTCGAGCTTTGCTAGGAGCGGTGTCCTGACGTCGGCGTCTTTCGCTGATTTGAGACCGCAGATGAAAATTAAACTCTTGAATTGATTAACAGTTAGCTTCTGTAATTCAAAATCTTCACACTGCCGGTTGACGATTCCGACATACGAAACGAAATCGTCGGTTTCATTCTTCTCCAGCTTGAGACAGTCATAGCGCTTGCTGAACAGGGATTTTTGCTGACCGGAAATTTGCTTCAGCTTGTCCACAACGTCGTCGAAATTGAAATCGCGTGGGTGGGATGGCAGGAGGTAATTCAAAAAATTTTCATGCACTGGCACACTAAGGCTACGCAGCAGCAGTCTCACTTTTGCAGCATCGTCCAAATCTCTGCCATCCTGCCTGAATAGGTCCTCGTACTTCGAAAACCAACGGTCAAACGTCAGTCCATTTTCCGGGTCGAAGTGAAATTCCTTCACATTTGACGCAAGCGATTCCAGATTTTTTTCTGGATCGCTTCGCTGGAGTGGTGCTTCTTGCTGGTTTCCGGTGAAATGTTCCAGAAGAATCAGCAGCTGGCTGTTTTGCTGTGCCATTTGCCGCATCATATCCGATAGCGAAACTTCTCCTTCAGTTGCTTCTTCGGACACGTTCGGTTGGTTGTTCTTTTGGCTCATTTTTCTGAGGAACTTCAGGCTTGATACTCGTCGCCAAATTGTTACCTTCTGACTTTCTTGATAAGAAATAACAATTACTATTAGTGTTGTATTTGCGTCTATTCAATTCAAAAGGTAACTACACAATGATCCTAATTCTACTCATGTACAAAGATGTGAAAATCATGGCTACTCTGATTTGTTATTTTCAATAACCTTGACAATGAAGGTTTCTATGGTAGCATCTTTAAAACAAAACAAAGGCTTCTATATGCTGGGAATGGGCACAACAAGATCGTAGCACAACATAGCATACGTATGGCATATGTCAAAATGACCACATCTGTTTTCTGTCAAAAGTTACGACGGGGTGTCGACAACCTACCAGTTAAGAAAATTATGTTGAGCTTTTTAGTGGAATGACTTCACTTGTCATAAGACGAGTTTGTACAATCCCATTTAATACCACCACTTAATTGTACCTTGACAGATACGTATTTCGACCTCACAAGTAAGGCCGTCTTCAGTGTCTCGTGCTTGACTCGACTCAAGTCACAATGGCAAACTAAACCTTTCATGACACTGGCTACAGCAACTCCTCTCCAAACGCTGGCGAAAAGAGAACCCACATAGTTGAAAGCAACATTCCAGAGACTTCACTGAACGAAAACCGCACCGCAGGAAAGATCCATTGATTACGTAACACAATAACAGCATTTTATACCCCGCTCACCCCCATGTCACACTTTTTGTATGAAGTATCTGCCTCAGGTGTGATAGAAATCACAGACAAATTTTGGGTATTTTGTTGAATTGCACGTTTCACTGATGCCTTCTGAGAAGCCTAATTATCATGCTAAAGATTCCGAACCTCGATTAAAATCGACTACCAACTATTGAAACGACCATATGCTTTGTCTATGGAGTTAAACCTCTTGAATATATCATCCGGTCATATGGTCTCCCCCCTCGCCAGCGCCCAATGATGGAGTGCCACAATCAGAATAAATGTAAAATTCAACCTCGTCAACCAACCAATATCAACTGTCATACAAATCTGAAACGACCTGTACACGGTAAGCCTCTATTCAAACCAGCCCAAACCACCGAATGACACCCAAATTATGAATCATAACTGAGCGTGGCGGAACCAAATTATTTTTTTAACTACCCTAATTATTAGTTTGCTGCTGCCGGTGCCAGTGTTTACATTCGCTCCGCGATCAATTTTTCTTCGTTTTTTTGGCAAAACTAGCAGTTTATATTAAGTTTTCGGTTCAAACAAGTGACTGATTTCAAAAAGTGATGTTTCATTTGCATTCTATCAACATTCCGGACTGCTCATTTGCGGAGAAGTGAATAAAAAAAGATTTGTTTAAGGTTCAAATGTCATACATCAAATCGACTTCTTTTTCTTGCTGTTCGCTTCTATTTTGCGGAGAGCCTACTCATTCGCTCAGATCTGATTTTGTACAAAGTACACAAACATTTCAAAAGGTATCAAACAATATATATTTCCACAAAATATTAACGTCCTTTTCAATACCTGTACAGCGCACAGATTATAGTGATACTCATAAACAACCTCAAACATGCATCTGAGAATGATTTGTTGTGCATCCTTCTCCTAATTACACAATTTTCTACATGCATTTTACATGAATGTAAAATTATGAAGCAGTTGACTACCTTCTCAAATGTTCGTCCAGATTCAATGGATTGTTTACATGACCATATGATCGGTTTTCTATCTGTGTACATGAAAAGTGATGCCGTTTTAGCATTACATTATTATTTTAGCATTACATTACATTATCAACACTTGAATTATAAAAAAATAAATAACCTGCGTTCTTTATGAATGCTTGCATTTTTACAGTTTTAGCTGACATCTAATATTTAGTGTCAATATATAGCATGAAAAGCATCATTTTCATAGATTATTGCTTGATGTTTACGTACATATTCGAGAAAACAAGCATAACATATAGAACAAATCAACACGCAACCAGAGTCTCTTAATTCTCGTGTATACATGGATGAGACAGTGTGCCATGAGCTACAAAAGCTCACGTAGCACCGATTCTGTGCGACGAGAGAAGCTAGCGCGCGCATAAAATAACTGAGTGAGCGTGTCTCAATGTACGTCTCATGAGACTCATCTCATGCGCTAGGAATGCATAGTTGGCGTTACTTAGGCGACGATATTATTGAATGAATATTTCCCGCCCAAGCTGTTTTACGCACCTCCGCTGTTGTTTGCAAAGGTTTGCCATGGCAAACAGCGCATGAGCTGATCGCATTGAGATGTCTCAATGCGACTCACCAATGTTAATGTGAGGTACACAAGCTTCTTGAGACTCGCGTGCGCTAAATTTTATGTGCGCGTAGCAGTCGTTGCTCAATCTCATCCTTTTTTGTACGCGTGCATGATGTCTGCACGCAACACTGAACGATGATTTTCGAGTATCTGCAAAGTATAAGAGAGCGTGAGAGTAAATCGACGGTTTCCCCTCCTGGAAACATATTTTTTCAACTTTGCAATGTTTTCTGCAAAAGGCAGTTTTTTTCAAATAATATTACGAAATTCATCCAAATGAAGCATCCCACGGATGTATTGAAGTCACCACTATATGTTGATGTAGTTTTAAAACAATAGTGCTTCCCCGATTCGGCTGGGGAATGCATTTTCTCCTCAGTGGGCGGATTTTTACCTGGGGGTGGTACAAGCACGTGGCTGTTTTCTTGTCAATGACTGGATTACGGTAATTTGGGCCTTAATGCCCTTTGAGAAGAAGTGAAGTGCAGTGATAAACCCACTAAATCGCGAACGGCTATTAAATTGCCACGAAACTGCTGATTTATGACATAATTCAAGCTGGAATACAGACACTCAGGCAAATTGGCTATCGAATATCATAATACTGCCTTTTGGAAATTTGCCACAAGTATTGAGCTTGAAATTCAAAAGAACTCATTATAGGCTGACCATACGTACCGTATTTAACGGGACAGTCCCGTTTTTTAGACCTTTTTGTGCTGTCCCGTCGTAATCTAAAAAATCCTCAATTTGTCCCGTTTTTTCATTGATTCTTCTAAAATATCATTCAAAAAAATTCATTATTTCAGGCAGGAATCTAAAATCAAATAGGTACATGAAAATTGTTTTTTTTTTTGGTTTCTTTTAGAGAGATTTGCAGCCCTCGACTGGCTCATCTCTCAACAAAGAAAGTGGACGGAACCCATCAAAAAAGTGTGGGATGTTATATTATTTAGTGTTACTTTTAAAAGAATGCTATCTATGCCGTTTTGCATTTTCCATTGATCGACTTTTCTTAATGCTTCTTTAATGCTTAATAACAACATTTCTCCGGAACACTTTTTCATACAGTTTCATTTCAATGATTTTTTTATTCTGCTTATTCCAGAGGCATTAAAATTTAGCCAATTTCATCAGTGGATTGAAAAAAATTAGTAACTTGGTAAGCAAGTATTTCCTGAAATTCAGGTCACGCCTAAACGTAAATTAAATGAAACGCAGGGACAGACATTCCAATTTTCAGATAAAGTTCATTTCCGATTATTCTTTTTGAATCTTCTGAAGTAGGAAATCCATTTTTTTTAAATCTGCGGGCATCGAAATCCGTTCACTTAAGCAGCTTAGTATGTGAAAAAGGGACTAGAAAATAGAAATACTAAAAACATGATAAAATAATAAAAAATTTCAACTACTCCTGAATCGAAATCCGTCCACCGTGGACGGGTTTCGAATCAAAGAATCAAAATCCGTACAGATATTTTTTAACAAAATAATTAATTTGAAACAGACTGATTGACTAAACTACCTCTGTAAATAGTTCAATACGCACCTTGAGAAGGGATCCCTTCGATTTGTATTCCGCTTATCTTATGTAATGATTCGCAATTAGCAGTTAAACACAGTTACTTTTGGTGCAATTACACTCTACCCGCAAAAAATATGGCGGCAGAAACTCCGCGTTTGGTGGGTGGAAATATGTTTTTGATTTTTGTTGTTTTAGTTTCAAAGCCTACTTTCCATTTCAATGCCCTAAAAGCTTACTGTCAAGTATCTGAACAGGTTAAGATACATAATTTCTAAATTAATTAATTAATTTAACCCCCTTTATTTTATTGATATCTCATGAAGTGGACGGATTTCGGTGCTGTACGAAATTCGGTCCCACACGGTACCACATATTTTTCAATCATTTGATTCTTTTCGAAACATTAAGTCATTCTGAATAATTCTGAAATGCATGAAACAAATATTTAAAAATCAACTGAACAAAATCAAGTTTAAGGTAGATTCAAACCGAGAGAAAATTCGGTCCGAATAAAGGCTAGATTTACGATCCTCGCATACTTTAAGGCTACACATCAGAAACTTGCCTGCAATTTTCGCTCCCATGTCCGACATGTAAACCAGACTATAAATTGGCCAGATTTTTTTACTTTTTGGGAGCATGAGTTTCACTTTAGTTTTGAACACATGGGAACAAGAAATTCTACATTTTTTTAAATATTGAGAGATTTGTAATTTTTGTTTTGAAAAGTGAAATATTTGTAGTTTATTATTTTTCCACAACCGCAATAGAATGTTATAGTGGTGAATGATACGCTCTGCAATATTTCTATCTTCTTATACGGAAAATGCAAAAAAGCTCATAAATTTTAAAATTTTAGTTGCTTTTCAATTTTATCACAAGGTTTTTTAACATGTTCCGTTTGTCAAGCGCATTTGTCCCGTTTTTTCACCGAAATGATCTGGTCAGCCTAACTCATTATGAATTAGATTTTCGTGGTCAATACAAAACATAACATTTTCTTAAGGCTCATTTATGAAATTACCATGAAGCATTATGAACGCTGTACGCTTGAGATTAATCAATCCATAACCCTACCTTATGAATTGCGGATGTAATATTTGGAGGCCATAATCACGCCTTATGAAATTCGTAATTTGTATATAGAATCTTAATCAATTCATAATGAAGGATCGAAGTAACCTTTGCGCGGTGCGGACGTTGTTTTTTTTCTCGTGTCAAAATTTTTCAGTGAAAAACCTTTGTGTGAAATGTGTTTTGAATAAATATTTAGCTGATGGAACGGGATGGTGAAAATAAGTGTAAATCAATAATTGAAAGCAACGACGGACACGACTGCAGATGTCTACCACGACCATATCAAGATACAAGAACATGGTGAGATCAAGCCAATATATCCTCAATCCTAATGGACGCGTATTTATAGTATTATTGTATATGAACGTAGTATAATGGACGCGTATTATTTATAGTTATATTCTGATTGAACTCAGCACTTTCGAGTGAATATATGTAGGTATATCGTATGGCCCTCTCCGTTTTGGGCTTTGTCAGGGTCTTCTTCATATTTGCATTACATCCCCACACGCCTCGCAGCTTATTGTTCATTGGGCGCTTGCACGGTTATTGACTGCGAGGTTTCTGGGCCAGGTTGCCATTTTTGCATTCGTGTATCATGGAGCTGGCACAATGATGCTTTTGTGCCCAGGGAGGTCGAGACATGTTTCAGTCCGAAAGTTGCCTAGACCGGCACCGGGAGTCGAGCCCAACCACCCTCAGCATGGTCTTGCTTTGTGGCCGCGCGTTTTACCGCACGGCTAAGTAGGGCCCCGGCTTGGTCAGGGTGGGGTGGCTCAATCTGTAAATTACACCTCGAAAAACTAAAAGAGTTACTATCTAGCAATGAAATCTCGTTTTTCCCTCTCTATATCTAAGCCACTAATTCAGATAGATCGAATAGTGCCAAATCTTGAAACGTTCGAACATGTACAAAACCTATAAGTTGTGTGTTACAATTTTAAGCAATGTGCATATATTAATAATATTTTGTTGTCTGTGTTACACGTGACCATTTATTGATATATTTTCTATTTAATAATTAATCTCAAAATTTTCAATTGTATTCGTTCCTTACACACATAGACAAAAGCAAAAACGCGTGAAAAATCTATCTTCTTTTTTAGCATTTGTTCTTAACAGATTTGATGGCGACAGGTTGGATTCGATGGGAAGTCCTGTCGCATTGTTTCCTGTTGGGGATGGGTAGAATCGGACTATGATCTTGAGTGTTGTGACCAGGGTGCTATTTCTCTAATGTAAGAGAGGCACTTTTATCCCTAGGTGTAATAATCATTTTTTTAACGCAGATTTCATGTCTTGAATAAAATTTGTTCTGTGGGCGGTAATCAAGCCAACGATTCTACGAAACTGCGGAGCTGTTGTTAGTAATTACTGTACATATGGTATATATTATCGCCTTATGATTTTTTGCTCGCTTTTCATTGCTTTTGTTTCGGTGATTCTCCGGTAAGCAGAGCGATCGGTCGGTCGTCGAAATTTAGTTTTGTTTTGTGCGGAAAGCAAAACGATCGGCCGGTCACCGGAATTTCGTTCTGCATTGTGCGGGTGAGTAAGTTAATCAGAAAATGAAAATTTAGTTAACATCCAGTTGCGCCGATAATTAAAATAATTAACGTTCGTTCGATTTTTTTTTGTTTTAAATCAGATTTTGGTTTGTTCAGTGCAGATTTGTTCGTGTTTTGTATTGGACGTAGAAAGATCTGAGATCGCGTCCAGACGTATTTTCTTCAGTAGTCAGAACGATTGGCCGGTCATCGAATTTTTGTTCTGCTTTGTGCGGTAAGCAGAACGATCGGCCGGTAACCGAAATTTTGTTCTGCTTCGTGCGTGTAAGTAAATTAATTAGAAAGTAAAAGTTTAAATCGCGTCTAGACATATTTTCTTCAGTAAGCAGAACGATCGGCCGGTCATCATAGTTTTATTCTGCTTTGTGCGGTAAGCAGAACGATCAGCCGATCACCGAAATTTTGTTCTGCTTTGTGCGGCCTTTAAAAAAAATAGTATTGTTTTTATCGATCAAACTACACGCTATACACGGCATACCGTTTACCAAAACGAACCCTGCCACACTCCCTACCCCATATACCCAACATCCCAGTGATCTCTCGTGGAAGTGCAGATGACTCGTCGGCTTCTATCAAAGCGAGTATCACGTCAACAATTTCCTACCTATTCCTTAATTGACCTGCATTCGGACACGGCCGGCGCTGGTATTGCTTATTTTTTTGGGTCACCAGTTCTTACACATTGAAGATGATGTTAGTCCCAAACTTCATCTGTTGGTTCTTTGTGTAACTACAGCTGACCTGGCAATAACGGAGGAGCAACCGTGGGCGGTCAATCATGCACATGCTCATGCGCAGAATCTTAATCAATTCATAATGCAGATCTATGAATTTAACATTGGATTTTACTGTATATTAATGCATTCATTATGCTGCATTATGAATTTCTAATTCGTGTATAATGGTAATTTTCTTCAATAATATGAACGTGTGCTCAAGCTCAAATAGTAATTACATATTCTGGTTCATTCAGGCATACATGCATTTATTTAAAACTCGCTTTTTGGTTGCATCATAGCATCGAGGTGGTATGAACAAATATGTGGTGTCAAAAGCGTTCCAAAATGTCTTCGCGTTCCAAAATGTTTTTTTGTACATGTTAAAACAGTTATCATTCATATTTAGTTTACACTTTATATTTCACTTGAGAACACTTCAACTTAATCTTTGTTTCAGACCACCTCGATGTAAAACGCAACCGCACGACTTGAAATGCTTTATAATATGGGAGCATGGTACTCTTGTCTTAAACCTCCGAAAATATCTTTAAAATGAGCATGATGCCTTTCATAAGATGCCTTACGATTTCGTTCAAACCATCTGTAAATACCAAAAGGTGTCATCATATGAAATGAATGGACTACGTACGTCCCATAATGAAATTTGAAGAGCTCCCAATGAAAAGCATGGGAGACTTATGATTCAACAATTCTCAAAAATCTTGTACCTCCATAATTATTGCCTTATGTATTTCGTATGTTCATTTGCCTGAGGACTATAGGACTATAAGGACTCTTTGCAGACACATGTTCATTATCACGGGAAGTGAATAAATATGCTGTGAACAGGTTAGTAATTTGAATATAAAACTTTTGATCGATGCATTCGAATGTTGGTGGGAGAGAAGTGCGGGAGGTATGGGGTTGGCCCGTGGTAGGTCCGGTGCCATATTGGCTGCTATCGTGGTACTCTTCCAACTATGCCCTATCTCTACCATCGTATCGTCTATGTAAAGACGATTGACATATGAACTGGACTTGGGAAGTACTTTTAACGAAAACGTTCTCAAGAGCAATGATTTCCAGTATACAGGCAGAAACACTCGATTTTTAGAAGGTCGAGCCACTTCAAAGCATCACCGCTGTTCGTATAGTTGATCAGTGCACCTGCAATGATTTCACTGAAAGCTCGTTTACGACCAAACATTGGCACTGCCCCCAGTGTTGAGGGGACAAGTTCAATCATGGCCGCCCATTTTGGGGTTTTTATGAGTACCGCCGAAATCGTGACTGAAACCTGGAATTGAACTTGTTAAATTTACCGTCTACAGTCGTTTTAATGATCATTAATTATTTCCTGAACTGATAATTTCACAGCACGGCACACAATGCGTGAGAGGGAAAGAGCTGAAAGTTCACCTCCCCAAGTCGTAGGTCCTCCTTAATTACCCCATTCGGCTACGCCATTCCAGCAAAACTGTGTAGGAACCCGGTCAAGCGGCGATTGGAATAAAACAAACATGGTCACGCATGTCAAAGACTCACGCGCAATTCGCCATGCTTCCTGAGCTCATACTTCTCATACATACGTATGCGAAATAATGCAAAATTGTTGGCAATAATCCTACACCCAACCTGCGAATGATATATTTTCTTCCATACAGAATTGGAAGAACATATTAAAATCTGTATAAAAGTATGGCATATACATACAACGGACTAAATTCTTTCACAGAAAAAATAGAGTACATAAAAAAAGTTTAAGGAACTCATCTTTGAGTATGAAGTTTAAATTTTTAACTCAGTAGTAGATAGTTATTTTGCATTTTACTTACTTTTGGCTTCTTTCACGCAAGGGCGGATTTGAATGGAAGGAACCTTGAAGTGGGTTGATTTTCGGTTCCGTGCTCACAAAAATGTAAACTTTCTATAGGAACTTCGTAAAGAATCGGAAAATTCAACTGAAATGCGTTAGTAATACAAAATAATAACAACCACTTCACTCAGATTTGAAATAACTTCATGTTTGTTCAAATTTATCGTTTAGTTTCACGCTCCAAATTTGTATAAGTACTCTTGTCTAGTCGGATAATTTTGGCCGTAACTTTGACACAGAAACTCCTAAGTGAGTCCTCCATCTTGTTCATTTATGATTCGCATATGCCTATGTGGCCTAACTGGACCAAGAAAGTGCAAATTTATGGCTCACTGTTATATGTCATTAAATTGTAATTTCTTAATTTGTACCACAGCAAGTCTCTCTCTTTGGCTGGGACTCCGCCACCGATTATCACGCTGATAAAAATCGTCCCCGTTGCTATGATGCAAGAAGTGCAGCATTATCTGATGCAAAATATCAATAACATCACCTGGCAACAAAGGTCGAGAACAAGGAACGACATGATTTATTTTGAATTTTTGTTTCACCATGAGTAGAGAGCGCGCACAGTCGAGAAATTCGGTGCTGATCCTCTCAGAGCCAGTCAGCCAGGGAATTTATGCGAACGTGCACTATGTAATTATGTTGCTGTTGCTTGAGCCCATGCTGCGATCGCAAGTGCATCAGGCAAGGCTGTACCGATAATAAAGACCTCATAATGTCAAATTTCGTTAAACAAAATGACGTTGAAAAATGAAATAATTGCTTGATTTATGCGGAATTGATGTAGTGCAAGGTGAATAAATCATCCTCTGCGTCGTCGTCAGGATTGAGATTTGGCTGCAGCGGCAGGAGTGTAGGGAAGCAGTTCCAAACATGTCGTTCGGTTTCATCCTAATTAACATACCTGTTCTGGGCAAGAACTTCGAGCGAAACTGAAAACCCTCGCAGAACGTAAAAATGGACAGCTCACACCCGATTTACTGCTTTGTTCTGAAGCTACTTGGCTTTGGCTGTAACTATCTCCGGTTATCTCAAGGGCCTAATATGCCTGTCACTGGCGAACAAAGCTCATGTACTCTGCATCGAAGCTTAGAACCGGTGTTAGGGCGCAATCGTTAATGCGAACATTTTTATATTCGGTTAGTTACTGCAAATAAATTCTTTTTCGAGTCCCTATAATCAAGCAGGTATCTCAAGCATGCCACATCGTGGTTTTGCTGCATGATTGAGTTTTTAATTTTGATAAAATATCGAAAACAAAAGTGTGCATAAAAATTGCCTCGCCATAACAAAAAGGTGATAGGGAATTAACACTGTTGTTTACATTTTAGAACCAAATCCAGATGTCGCAAATGTCGGGGTTGAAATTCAGTGCTTCGCCTTCTCCCCCTGGGTTATTTACATTTGATTGAAATGATAATTTTGTAATTTTGACAAGATTCTCTCTATGGGAACTTAATCCAAGGGTTTCACAAGCTATTCAAGTTATTTGTTAACTGGGGAAAATGGTGCTTCGTACCAATAAAAGGACGGGGAAGGGCCGTTTGGCCGAATACCGTTCGGCCGAATGCCATTTGGTCGAAGGACATTTGGGCACTTGGCCGAATAGGACATATATAGGACAATATCAGTCCTTCCGCATCACTTCTCTTCTGCCTTGGTGCATTCAACTCTTCTGTCTGTTGACTGGATGACGCGGGATCTTGAGTAATGGGCGCAGGTACGACTTTCAAATGAGATGCACTTCTTCTATACTCTTTACCTGATTCTGTCGAACGAATTACTGTTTCATTACCCCTTTTCCTAACTACCTCAAATTCTTCCGGAGCAAATTCTGAACTCAATTTATTGTCCTTTCTCATTCGCTTTGCAAACACATGATCACCTTCTTGGATATTACTAGACCTCGCCTTTCGTCGGTTATCCGCATACACTTTTCCTTTTTCTTTTTCTAGTTTATCTCTATCTCTAATTTCTTCTGAACATATAGCTGTGGTGGGAACCTGTGGTAACTTGGTTCGCATTTTCCTTCCGAACATCAGTTCTGCTGGAGGTTTTCCGGTCGTTGTGTGACTTGATGAGTGATACCTCATCAGGTATCGGCTTAGCTCCAGCCTCCAATCCTGACCGAGCTCTTGGGATATACGCAGGCGCTTCAGAATGGATCGATTCTGTCGCTCCATTTCCCCATTCATCTGTGGCTAGTAAGGAATGGTGCTCTCCAAATGCATACCATACTCATCGCAAAAACTACGGAACTCTTCTGAGGTGAACTGCAGTCCGTTGTCTGCCCGAAGGACTTCCGGTACCACATAACGAGAGAAGATCGCTAACAACTCTTGAATTGTCGCTGATGTAGATATCACTTCCATTTCCGCTACCTCTAGATATCTGCTGTAGTAATCTATGCAAACCAGCAAGTTTTCTCCATTCAGCAATGGACCCAGGAAGTCTACAGCAACTTGCTCCCAGACGCGAGATGGCAGTTCCTTCCTCATCATTGGCTCCGGTGCATTTGGTGCTGACACCAAAGTACATCTTCTACATGCTTTCACGAATTTCTCAACGTTCAAATCCATTTTAGGCCACCAAAAATTACCTCGAAGAAGTGTTTTCATGATTCTCACACCCGGGTGGCCTTCACAGGCTAGCTCTAGAGTTCGTTGACGTAGACTATTGGGAATTACGATTCGGTAACCTCGCAAAAGAACATCATTTACCAAGCACAATTCTGTGGAAATCACTTTGTATGGCAGTGGCAAGTTCTCAGTCATTCCTGCATTCAATGCTTCAGATATTTCATTTATTCCAGGGTCATTATGGCTTATGTTCTGTATCTCTTCCCATTTAAGAACAACTGTGCCCGCGGCGGATAAAACAATTTCGTTTACTGCCAATTCTTTTGTATCGTCGAAAGGTATTGGCTCGAAAGTCGATAAACGAGAAAAACCATCGGCTATGTTGGAATGCCCTGAAATATGCATTATTTTATATTGGAAACTTTGGAGGCGTAGTATCCATCGTTCGATTCGTGCGCATGGTCGAGATACGGGATTGAAGAGAAAAGTCAAGGCTTTACAGTCCGTCAGCAGGTTGAACTCTCTGCCAATCAAATAGCTTTGGAATCTTTCCACACTCCAAACAAGTGCCAACGCTTCTTTCTCTGTTTGACAATACCTTCTTTCAGTATTTGTCAATGATTTTGAAGCAAAACATATGATGCGCGAGTTTCCAACTGCATCCGTTTGAATTAGAACGCCTCCAAGAGCATGTGGACTGGCGTCGGCAAAGACGGACGTTTCATGTTCTATTCTATAAAATCCTAGCCGTTGTGCATCCCCAAGACTTTGCTTTACAGCACGAAAAGATGATTCTTCTTTTTCGCCCCATTGAAACCTTACACCTTTCTGGGTCAAGCGCCTGAGAGGCTCGTCCATAGCGGCCAAATTAGGAATGAATTTTTCTATGTAATTTGCAAGTCCTAAGAAACTTCTAACTTCGCTTTCATTGTGTGGTTGACGAAACGACGTAATCGCATCACGTTTCGAATCCGAAGGCATGATACCCTGAGGGTTGATATCATATCCGAGAAATTCAAAACTCGTTACCCGTATCTTGCACTTCTCCCAAATAAGGATAACACCTTTCTCCTCAAATCTATCAAGAACCTAGAACAATATTAGTTTAAATAAAACAGCAAGTAAAAATTTACGTTAATTGAAGTATTCAATGTTTATTTATTCTCATTTTAATAGTATACCTTCTTCAGTCTCAAATCATGTTCTTCAACCGAGCTACCTTCAACAACCACATCATCCTACTGGTATAGGTACCCTCGCAATCGGCCAGCATCTCGTCCATCTTCCGTTGGAATATTTCTGGAGCTGATACGAGACCAAAGAGTAGCCGTTTGGACCGATACAGCCCACGATGAGTGATGAATGTTACGATGTCCCTTGATTCTTCCTACAATTCCAGAAGGAAAAACGCATCTTTGATGTCTAAAATGCTCCATATTTTCCCTTTACCAACTTTCGCAAGAATGTCATCCACAACAGGCATCGGATGTCTTTCTCGAACAACTGTTTGGTTTACTCTACGTAAATCAATACACAGCCTAATGTTGCCATTCGCCTTGTTTGCCACCACAAGCGGCGACACCCAGGATGCTGGGCCTACTTTTGGTTCAATAATATCTCTGCGAAGCAGTTCCTCTAATTTTTGGTTAACCGCTCCCTCCAAAGGAATTGGGATTCGTCTCAGCGGTTGAAATACCGGAGTAATTGTCGGATCCATAGAAATGCGTATTTTTGTATCTTTTATCTTGAAGAATGGACAATTTGTGTTCCCATCATCTACAACTCGGTTTAGCGTTAGCGTTAGCGTTGTTACGGTATACTTCGTAGATTGGACACTAGTGATACTCATGTTTCTTATGGAATCCTTATCCAGATTGCTATCGGAAATCAAGGTGGGGAGTAACCCTTGATTCCAATCTAAGATAAAAATGGCATAAGCATGAGGATTACTACTCCCGGCCACGCCCATCTTTACCGTAACTAGGGATAGGAAAGGAAATGTTGATGTAGAACTTACTTAAGGTGATTATACAATCAAGCCATGTGGTGAATTTCAAATTCACCACACGGTTTTCTACTCCTATAATCAAAAGTTCAAATCTAGCGTAATTATTTTCGTACAATGCTGAAATTAAAGTCGATTGTTTAGCACAAGTAAGCAAACGATCTACGGATATTTCATCCCCATGGGCATTGTGGTTCTCTCAATTCGTGCTCTTGAAAAATGACGAGAAAAAGCACGTGGTTTCCAAGATGGCCGATTTGTGGCTTTGTTGTATAACCACCTTAACGAGAGGCCCCCGACTTGGCGACGCCCTCATAAGTTCTACGGAGTTGGTGGTTTGGTAGGGTAAGGTAGGTCATGGAGGTTTGCCTCAAGCTGGCAATTCGACCCACAGACTATGTTGTTTACCTGTTTTTATTTAAACTCTTGCCAGCCGGCTGTCGAAAGAGTATGCTAATATCAGTTTTATTTACAATTTATTCTTTAAATGATTTACAGACGATTTCTTAACCTCAATCTATCAAAAAATATCCGTTGAACAAATCTAAATTTACCAAATTTGTACTTTCTGCTCAGTGAGCAAAACGATTCTCCTAGGTTCATCGAATACAAAAATCAAACCATGCCTTTTAAAGATAATTATACTAAACATTTTACAAAGTTTTATTTCAAGTATTTTCGCGATTTCTGATATAAAATTCAATAGCAAACAATCAAACAAAATTAAAATATTCTAGCTAAATTTTACTATTTTGGTCGAGCATGGGTCAGCCGCCTGACACCCGCGTTGAAAAATATGTTCCATGCTTGCCCCCCACATAAAATAATAACGTTTGCTAATCACTAATGATACTAAAAGATTTAAATGAAATTAGGCATTGTTCCCGCTTATCATTTTAGCACCGCCAGGGGGAACTTGGCCAGTACCCACTGCACTTTTCTTTCCCTTTCCACAAACAATTACCATCATTTGTGATATTTCAACGGAATTTTATTGGGAATTCTGAAAAGGCAGACAATCCATGCAGTTAGATTGCCAGGTAATACGTGCACATCGTAGCACTGGTGATGCATCACAATCGTATATATACAGGAGTAGGGTAACGGCTGTATTTTGGACCGGGCTCATATTTTGCACCACCTTGCTGAATTTTGCATTTATATCACACAAAACTAAATTAAACATGCAACATTTATATTTTATTGCAAAAAGAAACTATCCATAAGGTATCTCCTACATTTGTTTCTCAAAAATATAGCAATTTTCAAGAATATTTTCACGCATTTACCCATTCCGGCTGGATTCAACCAAAACCAAGAAGACATTGTAAAATTGAAGTCAACTTTCAAAAGCTGTAAGTTTATTTGTACATAGATTTGAAACATGTGAATGATGTTGTTGGCTTACTAAGACCTAATTGAAGCAGTTTCATATCTCGAGCAAAACATTGTAAGTTTAAAAACAGTATTCTGAGGCATGTCTAAAATAGGTTAACTTTTCAATGAACCGAACATATTTTCGACATATCTTCTTTTTAAGTTCTTGATCTCTTAAATCATTGTTTTAACTAACCATTTGTTTCTCTAGTATGAAACCATTCATAAACTACTGTTCATACTGCATTCATGAATTACCGTTCATTGATGTAAGCCGTAGTAAAATGTATATTAAACCAACATGTAACTGTTTTCATTATTTCCATACGAAAATAGTTTAAAAAAACAACATGACAAGAACCAATCTTTGCTAGAGCTCTTCGTCCGTGCTGCTTGCCAATGCAACAAAGTTCCGCGTTCTACGATTATGTTTCGTTTGGTAAGAGAATGTGCAAAGAGTAATAATCATTTTGTTTAGTATCTTTATTAAGGAGACTTTCAGCCCTAGGCTTGCTCGTCTCCGGCGAGTAAGGAAGAACCGGACAACCCAATAATATCAATGTCGCAAATGGAACAGCTCTGGAAAACTTAATAACAAATATGGCAGCATAGGAGTGACCACGTGCATGGATCACGGATATGGGCCACACGTTTGTTTTGCTTTGATGATGCTGTACCGAGTGGTACTGACATTGATATTAGTTTCAATACCCTTAGCTGGTAGATATTGTTCTAAGCTTTTGAGTGCTTATAAAAATGTATTGTTTAACAAGGACTTTAAGGATGAAAACGCCGAAAATGCTGGAGATCACTCATTTAATCTAATAGTAACATAATTTTGCTAGCAATACAAAACTATTCGAGTGGTCCAAAATATGTTCATTGGGTGGTCCAAAATAAAAACAGGTGGTCCAAAATTAAATCTAACATATCTTCAGAATTTATGATAGTTTGACTTTTTCGGTGGGATTTACAACATTTTTACCTACAAATCCTACCTAGCATTCATCACTTTTTAGTTGCTTAGGCAAATGATCAAGCATTATTACAAAATCTAACTTTTATTCGAAAAATTGTTTGGCCATCTCCTAAAGTGGTCTAAAATACCTCCCTTACCCTATATGCACTATATGATGACATTGACCGGAAGATTAGATAAGCATTTCCCCCCGTGTTCCCATCATCTACAACTCGGTTTATGCCCAAACCAATTTTATGGATACCGAGCTGTTTCGAGGTCATATCACCCAACAGGTTACGCTGGCCATTAGCAATGAGCATGAGCATGAGCATGAGCATGAGCATTATTATGAGCATGATGACCGTGCATTTCGTAGTTGCTACTCCGTGATCGACCAGAACAATCGCAATTGCACAGGGAACCAATGGATGGAAGCATGGGATTGCTCTCCAACCTCAATGTGCACAGTCCGAGAGCTCTAGTATTTTGGATAGTCGATAACGGCGCTGGCCACGTCCTCACGGTCATCGGGGATGGGAAGGAATTGATGATGCAGTCACTCGCCCACTGCAAGCCGAGAACACCTCTGCACTCGCCACGAGTTCCTGCGGAATTTTATTGGAATCTTGGGGTTAAGGTTTTATGGCAGAGGTTCGTCTTGGTTAACGGGTTGCCAATGTGATAGTTATGAAAGGGTGGTATAGTATTCTAATTGGATGCCGAAACGAACTTTTTTGCTCATTTCGAATTCTAACAGTAACCTGCTAGAACTAATCAAGTTGTAGGTATAGGGATAGAAGATGGAAACGGTATGAAAGCCCATTTCCAGTTCTAGCGATTGCTAGAACATGAGAAATATATGAAAAGATACAAAGTAGGAAGAATGGAACGGGCCTGGGATTGAACCCACGACCTCCTGCGTATGAGGCAGAAGCGGTAGCCATATGACCACCAAGCCCGTTTGGTTACGCTGGCCATTAGCAATCACTAGAAACTCAGCTTCAACCGAACGTTTCCCGACCTCGATCACAGCTTGGAAACTTCCCAGTACAGTGAGAGGCTTATTCGATGCGTACGCTTTTTTTTTTTAAATTTTACTGCTGCCGGTTTCGCAATTTGATACCGCAACCCTTTGCGCTTTAAGATTGCCTCCGAAGTTATTAAATTGACATCTGAACCTGAATCGATGAACATGTCATTTTTTGCGCCACTAATAGTAAAATTGAGTACATTGACGTCGTTTCCGGTGTAGAACGTGTAATACACTTTCCTTTCAGCTGCAGTGCGGCAAGGCATCGGCTGCGGTGTCGACTGAGGGGTTAGCTCATGTATGGGCTGCATCGTATCTTCAACATCTTCTTGCTCCTCTTTCTCCACAATGTGAACCTTTTTCGGAGGACCCCAGGGATGTGGATCAGACGGACGTTTACGATTGGTGATTTTGACATGTGACCCTGACGACCGCAAGAGAAACAAATCCTTATATCCTTGCTCATGATAGAGGCACCTGTCTGAAAACGACTTACGATTCTATCCTCCCTACGTTCCTTTCTTGTTCTCAACTCCTTCTGTGCCTTGAAAACTTCACTGGATCCTGCTGGTTCACCGTTGCCTTTAGCTGTCTTCAACTCCTGCTCCTGAATTCGAACACTCTCGAGTGACTCTTCAAGTACTTCAATGTCATACAGTGATTGATCCTTCTCAAGAATTTTACGCCTCAACTCTTGAGAACTGCAGCCTTCAACGATAATGTCAATCATCATTATTTCTTCCATAATGCTTTTAACATCCTGAGAATATTTCTCAAGCCTACATTCTCTTAATTGCTGACGTAAACGTAAAATATAATGCGAAAAACGTTCGTTGGATCCTTGTTTCATACTTCGAAGTCTGTGTCTTTCGAGCACATCCTGTTTACGCGGTTTGAAATACGCGACCAATCGATCCACAGCAACATCATACCAGCGCTTCTCCAACAAGTCCAATGGGAAATCTTCGGTCCCCTCCAAAGTGTTGAAAACTCTCTGAAGTTGAGGTCCACCCAGATGTAGCATTTTTGAATGCATCATTTTTTGGTCCGTTACTTGGTACGATTCAAAATAGTACTCTAACGAGCTTCTCCATTCTTGCCACTCCTTGGCAAGTTTCCCACCCTCAATTTGCTCGCATCTGAACATTGGGATCGACCTGCTTTCTTCCATCTAAAAGACAAAAGAAAATACGGAGTCCACATTAAAGTTAACTTATTTAACTGATATGATGTGCAGAGCTTCGTACTCAATAAAATTCATATAAAAACACCAATGAATTATTTTTTTTTCATTCGTTCATTCTTTGATCATTTATCATTACCTAATGAAATGAACTAATCATAGAGAAACCTCACATTGTCATAACTATTCAAATTATTCAGGCAACTGAATAAGAATTTTATAAATTTCTTCTAATACCTATCTACAAAGAGAAGTGAATCAATTCCGAAACTCTGTACACAAGCAATTACTGCAAACAGACATTCAACTACATTAATTGTTATCTTTTTCACACCATATCGATGGAATACCAATCATCCAATCATTTGCTTCTTTTATTTATATCATCAGACTTTGTTCTAATCGCTACTTTACTGCACCATAACATTTCGAATTAATTTATTTTAATTTCTCTTTTTTTTCGTTCAACTGGGCACCCTGCCTTAGTGTTCATCTACACTGAAAACCAAAACTACCCAAAAATGGGTTGTTTGCACTCAAAACCGTGGTTCGGGCCAATAACCTAAATTTGAGTAAAATGACTTTGCTGGCACTAGGTAGTTTGCCTTTATTCCCATGTGAACAATTTACCCAAAGCTGAGTTTAATTTATCCAAAGCGGACCTTGATCAACTCAAAATTGAAAATGTTGAATTTACTCAAATTTGGGTTATTGGGCTGAGCAACCCCGGTGAGGTGCTTGCATCTTGCTCTAGTTTTGACAACAATCATGGAAAAAAGGGAAAACTACCCAAATTTGGGTAAATTTTTTCTGCGATATTCTCAACAGTGCGTATATTGAACTCAAAGTTTGGGTTGACTTATCTGTCCGTGTAGGTTTCCATCCACTGATCGCTTCTGTTATCATCCAGGCCCCCTGGCGCTGGTCGCTTGAATGTGTATTCTCTTTCTATGCAACACTTGCACAAACATTTGCTTCATCCGGGCTCCCTACCACAGATTTTCGCCAGGCCCCCCAGACACAAGAAGCTTCAACATGCACTCTGTTTTATTTTTTCCAGGCTCCCGGCACACGAAACATCAACCGGGCACCCTACCGCGGCTGCACTTTTCCAATATCCTTGGAAATTTTAATACTTCTCTATTCAGATATCCACAATATTTACAACACTAGCCTTCTCACTGGGCGCTCCTCAACCATTTTTCATAACTTCGCTATTCACTATATTTTATTGTTCAAATCCGTATAAACGAAAATTAAAAAAAAAACTGCCTTTACATTTTCTGCGTTACTTTTCATTTTTTTTTTCAATTTCTAAACATTTTCAATATGGCGGACAATGGATAGACAGAGGATAAAACCCCGCAATCAGCCATTTTCTTTTTTTTTTTTACAAATTTCACTCTTTTACATAAATGAAAATTTACCCTATCGATATTTACTCCTCGTCGCCAAATGTAGAGGGTTTCCTTTAGGTTTCGGTCGTGGAAGCCACGTGATAAAATAGGTTAAACACTTACTAAATTATAGTCTTTATGGCACACGCGAACGATCCGCTCACTTCGGTCGTCACACTACTTCTGTCTTCCATCTCCGACAGTACCGATCGTCTCACCGAGTACATTCGTCGCCCGTGGTGTCGTTTAACGGGACAAGGTATTTTGACAACAAGGTTTATACATTCCACAGGACCCTACACAAATCATTGACAGTGTGTTTCTTTCCGATCTTCTTGATAAATTGGTTGACATAACGATAAACATTTTTTATTACAAACTGTTTATCGCTTATAAAAAATTCTGTTGGGAAACTTATGTTTACTCGAAATTTGAGAAGCTTTGACAATAGACGCCATTCTGTGGGATTTAAACTGTTTCATCTCTTTTCAAAAATTACAATTGATTGGTAGTGTATCATAAAACACGATAAAGCAAATTCCATCAAAATTGACCAATTCGTCTGTTTTATATCGTCATGTAAAAGTGTCCTCTCAATAAACCGAACAGTCCTTATTTATGACAGGAAGCAACTTTTCCTGAATTTTGTGGGCCGTGCAATACTGCAATGGGGCTCACTTCTGCTTAAAAAATAGCTATTCTTGCTAAGCATCGTTTAAAAAAGCTTTTATTTGATTTCAGTCATATCGATTGCATTTCCGGCCCACTTCAAAACAGTTCCCGGCCTAAGCAAAATTTCACTGAATCTCTCAACATTCTACTCTCATTCTCTTTCGGGACGGTAGAAAATGCGACGTAAACAAAAATATGCACGTTCTACGACAACATGATGCCAGATGGTAATATTTATAATCATTTTTGTTTGGTTGAAAAGATTCATTCTCTAATCCAAATTTCTTCCAAACATTTAAGAACATATTTTTTCACTTTTTGAAATCGATAGAATTACAAATAACATGAAAGTGTCAACGTATTAGACAGTTTTCCTATTAACAATGAAGGATTATTTTCTTACTATAAGAGGCTCCTGATCTTTTGGCAGCACGGTTCGCCTAGAAGTTCTTATGCAACGTACACACCAGTTAAGCAGTTTGACGAACATTGACTCCGCCCCAAGAAAACGCTTCGGTTGCTGCTTTGTTTGAACGTGTGTGAAGTTGTTCTATAATTGGATCAATTAGGAGTGAAATAAATGGCTGAAAGACATTGAGTATTGTGCGAAATAAATGGGAGACTTTTAAAAAATTATCAATCATATACCTGGGGGGGTCCCGTAGCGTAGTTGGCTACACGTTCGCCTCATAAGCGAATGGTCATGGGTTCGATTCCCAGCCCCTCCACCAAACCCTTGTCCAGTCGCCAGAAGCGCAGTCCATACGGTGGCGTTTTTGGGGAACGCGCCTCACCGACATGGCTGCCTGATGACGACTGACAAAACTGTTCTTCTCGGAGGCATTCCTCCAACGTTCTTCGATTAATGGCAACCGAACACAGCAACGATCACTGGATTCACCACATGGACAAAATGAACACAATGGACTCACGATTATATGGACTGGCAACGACAACAATAACGATTATGGACATCTAAAAATAGATTCTGTGTGGACTCTGTACAGCAGAGTACCACAGTAGATCACGGCACAGTAGCGGTTAAGAACACAGAGTGCCTACCAAATAAATATACGAATAAAAAAAAATCATATACCTACGGTTTCCAAACAGTATAAATCCTTAGTTTTCTGTGCAGTGAGCCGGGAATCGGGTTTATAGGCCCAAGTAGTGATTTACCCACATACAGAAATTGTTTAAGAGATACTTTCGGAAATTTCCTTTGAAGAAATCCTTCGGAAATTTCTGCATGAATTTCTTGAAAATTCATTTAAGAATTTCCTCGGAAATTGATTTCATATTTTCTTCGGAATATGTTTTAGATAATCTTCAGAAATTATTCTAAGAACTTCTTCTGAAATTCATTCCAGGAATAATTTAGAAAATAACGCTAGGAATTCCTTTTGACGAAAAATTCCTAAAGACCTAGGAAAAGCATTTGTAAATTAAATGCCTTAGAAACTTCCTCCAAGAAATTCATTGGAAATTCATTTAGTAAAATCATATGAATTTTCTTCCGAAATTCATGCAGGAATCATTCCGGAAAATTAGTTGGAAGATTTTTCGGGAATTTAATGAAGAAAATTCAAGAAAATCTGAAAGAATTCGTGGAGAAATCTCCAAAGTAATTTTTGCAGAATGTCGAAAATTCCTTCAGGATTCCGTTCGGGAATTCCTTCACGAATTCTTTTAGAAATTCCCTTGGAAATTTTAGGAGAATCCTTCGGAAATTTTTCAGGAATATGAAATGATAAAAAAATATTTTGAGCGTTTAGTGGAATGTCTTTACTTGTCATAAGACGAGTTTGTACAGGTATTTCGACCTCAACAGTAAGGCCGTCTTCAGTATATCGTAAGTCGAGTCTAGTTCGAAAATTATTTAAGGAATACTGGGATATTTCTGCAAGAATTCCTTGGAAAGTCCAAACTATTTTCGGAAATACCATGAGCATGAGCATTATGACCGCTCAATTTGTAGTTGCTACTCCGTGATTGACTGAACTAGCGAAATTGTACAGAGAACGCAAAAAATGGGGCATTCTCAATGTACATGTTTCGGGAGCTCAAATATTTAAAGTCAATAATGACGCCGACCACGTCCTTACGGTCATATAGGAATGGAAGGATTGTTAGTCCGACTCTCGTTGCTACTAGAGACCAAGTATACCTCTGCATCTCCACGTTTGTCTTTGGATAGGATATCGTTTTAGTTACAAAGGCTAATTTATCTGGATTCATGCGATCTATGGGATGGGAAATAACACAAATGCGCTGTCTCGCGACGAGTAAAAAGTTAAAATATGCACGCCCGGTGGCATATGTAAACTGAGGAGATTCGCGTTTTGGATGACCGCAAGGAAGCGCAGCACTCTGTGCTCACTATCTCGATGGCTACTGCAAACTATTGAAGAACGCGCTTTTTTCGACCGCTCGCGACATGCGCATGAGCCACCGAACACAAGATAGATATTTTATTTCTTACCCGTCGTCTAAAACACGCACTGCACTTACTTGTTCGATGGCTACTCTTATTGCCGGCCGCGCAATGCAGAACACAATATTTCGGCAGATCGCGCGATCGTTCTGCTGTTCAAGACAAGAGAAAAAAGGCACTGAACTGATTAACTTCATTACTGGCCGCGCAATGCAGAACACAATATTTCGGCAGATCACGCGATCAGTCCAAACTATTTTCGGAAATACCTTTCAAAATGTCTTCGAAAATTCTTCCAGAAATTCCTTCGGAAATTCTTATAAGGTTTCCTTCGAGAATTCTTGCTAAAAATCTTCTTGGGATATCTTCCGAAATTCATTTAGGATTTCCTGCGGAAAATCTTTAAGAAATTCCTTTAACCTTCGAAGACTCGCGCCGTTGTAAAAAGTACAACACCTTCGAAAAAGCACGCTTCTCGTTCACAACAGAAACGGGAGTGCGTGAGCGGCCCAGAACCTAGCGAGTTTCGGAAGGTTAAGAATACTTACGGAAATTGTTTTAGTAAAACCTCCCGAAATTTCTTCAGGAAAAATTATTTTATGAATTTGTTCATAAATTTCTTTGGAAATTGCTTTAGTAATTCCTGCTGAACTCCTCCATTTTTTCTTGAATGAATTGCATCTGCCACTATTTCAAGATTTTATTAAACAAATTAACAAATTTCCGAAAATCTAGAAAAAAAAGGTTTAGATTTCCCTTGAATTTCTTCAAAAAAAAATACTTAGGATTTTTTTAAAAAAATTCATCCAATTCTTTCGAAAGTTCCTTCAGAAATTCCTTCGGACATTCTGCAATTAAAGATTCCTTATGACTTTCGGATATTCCTTTAGAAACGGATCTTCGGATATTTTTTCAGAAATTCATTCAGAATTTCTTCTAGGAATCAATCAAAAATTACTTCCAAAGTTGCTTCGGAAATTTCATCTGAAAATTCCTTCGACATTTCCCTTCCGAAAATCCCATTGATCTCCACCTAACTTTGCAAACTAAAGTTTGTCATGTGGGTGAACACATGGCCTAAATAATGCTATTGAAGAATGGCCAATGGTCCTTGATGTATTTGAAAGAAACTTGACTTAGAACTATTTCTTTGAAATAGTAAGATCATTGAAAAATGAGAGTGATATGGTGCCTAAATTAATACAAATGAAAGGCTCATTTGAGCTGAAACTACTTTTTATAGTGAAACACAGACGGGCTGTAATGGCGTTGTAAAACTATTGTTGTCAGAACTGTCCAAATAATCCTACATTTTTAGGACATTTTGTTTTTCTCTTCCAGTTCCCATCGGACCTGTTCAGTGATAAATTACAGTCCCTTTTTTGCAAGCCATAATAACAGATAATTTTGCAGTGTTACAACTATATCAACCAGCAGAACCGACAAACCAGGGTGGATCTTCATTCAATACAAATTGATCGCCGGGAAGCCCGAAATCCCGATCTGGCACGGTGCAAAACGGAACGCAATGATTTATGGCCGAGCAATTTTACCCGAACCCGCCACGTCGCTGGCCGGACATCTTCATATATGCATTTTTTTGGCCAACCCACGTCGCGTCGGTGTCGCAAGCAGCTGCCTGCACCACGCCAAGCAAGGTGTGAATATACGAGCTGAGAAATGTTATCGGGAATGCTTCATAAATCCATATTTTCCTTGTACCTACCATTCTTTCTGTTGTTGTTGTTGCTTCTGGAAGGCAGCAGCATTTAAGAAACGCTTTTGAAATCAACGTTTGTAAAAAAAAAAGCACTGAAGTCCCAATGAATCTCCCCGAAGGCACGGTTCGTGGGGCAGGTTTTGTTTGGTTTGTCGTACACGGGTGATTATTTTGGACTTAATTTATGTGTATCGATTCGCATCAGGTATTAACCTGATCGGGTGAGAAATCAAACTGCGTCTGCACTTTCTCGTTTCATGATTTGGTGGTTTAATGTTAGGTGGAATGGCAAGTTTCCAGAAATAAGGCCAAAATCCGGCATTCAGTGGCCATATGAGCCATTCGGGTCTCCAGTAGCCTTGCAAGTAAAGGCGTAGGATTGCCAATCCTAAGATGGTGAGTTCGATTCTAGTTCCGGTGTAGGATCCCGACTAGAAGAGCATAACAAAAATTGAACACAATTTTAACATATTGTGATATTTATAACTTATTTTCATACAATTTTTTTCTCAGTAGCCATTATCTTTCAAATGTTGTAACAGGATTATATCATAATATGATTTGAAAAATGGTTAACACCGAATTGCCCAACAGTAGGCAATTAAAATGGATGTAGCAAAGTCTCCCAGCCATAGATATCACAACGCTGATATAATTTGAGAAGGATGCCTTATTTGTAATGTTGTTAATTTCATGTGCTCGAAAAATATTCTTGGTCAAACAAAAACAAACAAATATGATTGTTGATCACAATCTGGAGACCTATCACGACCTGTAGAAATTCCAACTGCACACGAACAATATATTTTGTATCTGATTCTGTTATAAATTTCTAACAAAATATGTTATTTTTATGATAAAATTGTAACAAAATTTGATAGTTTTTTGTTTCCAGTAGTGTAGTTTTTGATAGAAATTTAGATATTTTAACAACATCCTGCACCATGTTTCTAACAAATTTTGTTATTGAAATTCAGTATAACATAATAACATAGGATGATATAATTTTGATATGACCTTCTTGTCTGGATGTTTTCGGGTGGGAAAAATTCTCGACTCCCATGGCATAATGTATCCATTGTTTTTGCCACACAATATTCATATTCATGCAATGGCTACATGCAACACAAAGTTGAAAAGAAGAAGTTCCAGTTGGAATGTAGAGCCATTGAAGAATAATTGGTTTCCCCGGCCCCGAAGAATATTAAGCCAATAATTATCGAAATCCCTATCATCAGGGCATGCGTCTCAAAAGCATCCATACCTCAAGTTCAAACAGCTGCAAAACATTTCCACCCCATACATCTTACCAGCTCAATGGTTGCAAATGACATTCCGGAGCCAAATCCACGCTCAACGAATAATGTCCAGTTATCAGGCCGTGCGATCTACTACCATCTGTTAGCCCTCCTACAATTCACGTCATTCTCCAGGTAAATGCAAGCATTCCCCGCGTCGGTATACTCGTGTTTTACTCGTGTTGTCTGGCAATTCATAGATATGTATAACGCTCCGGGAATAGAGGTGTCATCAGCTAGAACCAACTTCAAGTACACCCATCCGATACAGCGCAATACCAAATCCCCCGCCGGTGAGTCACCAGTCCTTCGTTCCTGGAAATGGAGGTCGTTCGGCATGGGTAGATCAAGAACCATCATCGAATAATCCAGATAGATCGCCGCAAAATTTCCATCATTGGACGCAGAATGAGCTACCAGGGGTCCTCAACTCGCAACAAATTGCCGCAAGGAAGGGAATCCAGGAATTCGGTGGGAATCCAGCGGACTGGCCGATGTGCATCAGCAGCCTAGAGTAGTCAACAGCGGCGTGTGATTACTCTGATTCGAAAAACCTCGTACGCTTTCAAAGAAGTTTCACTGGACATGCGCGTGAAGCGGTACGCAGCAGATTGCTACTTCCTGCCAACGTGCCGCATGTTATTAAAACACTTCGCACGTTATATGGTCGTCCAGAGCTACTGATTCGATCGATATACGAGAGGATACGTTGAACCCCTGGTCCTAGGCATGACCGTCCGGAATCAATTTTGAAATTTTGGCTGGCGGTGCAGAGTTCCGTATACCACCTTCAGGCAGCGGGCCAGGACGAGCATTTATCTAACCCAATGCTCATGCAAAAATAGGTCGAGAAGCTTCCAGGGCCAATGAGAATGGACTGGGCTGCTTTCAAAGGCCAACATGTTCGGGCATCTGTTGCAACTCTCAAGAGGAATAACCGCGGAGATGCAGCAGCGCACAGATAAGCAGCAGCGACCTAGAAAAAAAAGCTATACCTAATTCAGAAGCAACTTAGCCAGAAACCAGTTGCCGATGGTGCACGCAAAGCAGCAAATATTTGCGCAGTTTGTGAAAGCGAGGGCCACAGAATGGCTGACTGCTCCAAGCTTAAGAAGCTTGACTTGGATATGCGGTGGAAACAAGTTCAGAATCGAGGTCTTTGTCGAACATGTCTCAACAACCATGGCCATGGAAAGGATGCTGATTCAACGGATGTCGACTGAAACATCCCACTCGTCTCCACTCCACTCCTGTAACATCGGCCCACTCTTTGAATGTATCATCGGGTAAACAAGCTACAGAAGACGAACAAACGTTTTTCAGAATTCTCCCAGTCGTGCTCCACGGGAACGGTAAAAGTCTCGCAGTTTTCGCCTTCATAGCCGAGGATTCACAAGTTACGATGCTGGAAGAAAACATTGCGAAAGAGCTTGGACTTGGAGAAAACCGCTTCTCTGCAGTGGACGGGCAACGTGAAACGCAATCAACAAAGATTGGAAGCGGCGAAGTTGGAAATAGCGTGTAAACACTGTAGAGCGGGCTACGAGCTATGCAATGCGCGTCTTCTACTCCCGGCGGAGCGTTTGAATAACAAGCAGATGAGAACCCGCTTTCCGCACCTAAAGGGGCTTCCTATAGATGATTACGAGACTTCCTATAGATGATTACGATCGAAGTGCCGATTTGGTTGGGCATTATATGGCCCATCAACACAGACGCTACCGAGAACGAGTATTAACTTCCACACGGCTGCGGCGCATACCGTGGATGATCTGTAAAACGAACAGCTTTGGGATTATTTTCACGATGGAAGAAAACGGAACTGGTAATCTAGGAAAACGTTTGAATCAGACGAAGGCGTACAAAAACTGAGGCCTCATTGTGCATCTCCTTTCGACATCTTTTTCGTATGATAGTTTGCATGGTTTGCTCGTTTCGAGTCAAGGTGCGCAATGCTACCACTGGTTTCAAATCTGGTCTCCAATGGAAAGTTGACGATCCGGCGTTTCCGAATACGAATCCAATGGGAATTTCAATGAAAGCGTTGGAGAAGAAGTTGCAAGGAAATTCTGCATTGAAACAGCGAGTTAGCGAGCTTTTATGCGATTACTTGATTAATTAGATATCAAATATGTTATAATAACAACTAAAAATAACCTAAATTGTTTGCAGATCTAGATTAAGACCCGATCGATTTATCTAATAGCTCGTAGATTACAGGAAAGTATTGTACTGAATTGTGAGCCTCTCCTCCCGTTGCGGTCTATGTAACAACTACTTTTACTACGGATTCATCGCTACTAGTTTCGTGCTCCGTTTCCCACCAACTTTGATGGAGTAGAACTCCATGTGCTCGTCGACGCTAGTGATTCCGCGTACACTTGCGTTGCATATTACCTCGAAACTGAGAATGGAATTCATGTACCACTGACCTAGGGTGACCATATGAAATTTTTCCAAAGGAGGACAATTTACCCGAATTGAGCGAAAAAGAAGGACATTTGGTTGAAAAAGGAGGACATTAAAACATCGATCGAATTTTATATTTTAATACGATTGAGAATGTTATATTAGTTAGTTTTTTGCACACTAAACTCTATTGGAATAAGTTTTCGTAAGTCGAGGCAAATACAACATCTTCTTCTATTTTATTAACATAACAGATTACACCAGATGGAACATTTCAGACTCTCATTATAGTCTACATAAAAAACTTTCTAATTATAAACTACCAGCAACATCTTTTACCTTCAACTAATTTTAAAATCATTTTCCGCGATATTCCAAAGAATTTCAACATGAATCATTGTTTACAATTGTGAATACTTTATTGCAAAAATAAATAACTGACCGAACATTAGTTTCATTAAGGACCGAATACAAGATGCTTAATTGTCCAGCGATTTTTTTTTCTTGAATTGAATTTGAGAATCACAATTGAAGCCATTAGAATGATACCGTTAGCTGTATGACCACAAAGTTCTCAATTGAACAAATTCTAAACTGTTTAGTTTTAGACTAAAGAAACTGAAAATTGTTCAAATTAGTTTTAGGTATTTCTATTCCATTCTAGGCATGGTAAGGCGGCTCGGCGGCTGCTCTTTGCCTCACATATTCAAGAAGCATACCGTGCGATGCGTTTAAAATGCAATTTATGGGTGTTTACTCGAAGAAATTTGTGAGAAGCATTTTCATTCTTTTTTTCTAATCCATTTTTTACAATTCCGATGCTATTTTTGACACCTCTATTACTGTAACTCACGCATTTCGCTTTCTATATTTACATTAATTTTATTCCAAAACTCAAAGGAAAATATTTTAGAATCGAAACCAGAAACGCAAACGTGTCCAAGGTTTTGTTATAGAAAGGACATCTGTATACAACAGTTTGTTAAACTAGAATTTCTTAAGCAATAGTTATTCATGCAATCGTTTTTCCAAAATTTCCAAAAAGGAGGATATTTCAGCGCAAAAGGATATGTCCTCCTTTAGGATACCATATGGTCACCCTACACTGACCTGCAAACAAGGCGGCACCTCTCAAGGTATCATCGACCCCTCGCCTGGAGTTGAAAGCGACGGTCTTGGGAGTTCGGATGCTGGAGTCAGTGCATAGTAATCACACCCATCCTATTTGTCAACGGTTCCACTTTTTTCTTTTCTTTTTTGTTCCATTGCTAGAGGGAGAATCTGGTCAACAGACTTCCTGGGTTGGACGTCCAGGAAGAGCGGGGTTAGGGACCACCTCCAAACTTTGGATGTCTGCGAATGGAGATGGGTTCCTTCCAGATATCGCCACTAAACGCATGACATCTTCGCAGACGTCCCCAGTGAAGTTCTCGAAACGGTGTTGCCGAGCCTCTCATCAACTTACGTCCACTCACATACATCCCTCTTATCCAATAACTCACGTACATCCCATTTATCCAATAACTTTACTTTCCTCCTCTGTATTTCCAGCCTAGTTCACCCATTAATACTGCACATAACATATGCTATCAGCGAAATTCTTATAAATTTAAGTTATGCGACATTTAACAGCTATCGATGAAAATGAACCGTCAGTAAAATTTCCGCCATTTATTTTGGCAATCGCTCCTTCAACCTTCAGTCGTTCATCTTAGGGTTATCAGCTACCGCCTCTTTCCTAATATTAATTCTAGTTTGGAATGTTTTTTGACACGATATTTAGTACTGGACATAACCTTCGTTTTCGCTTTTTTTCTTCATAAAATGATTCGATAATCACAAGTTTGACAGAACCAATTAAACTTCGAATCTATGACAAAAGGTCGAAGGTCAAAAGGTCGAAGCGACAAAAGGTCGAATGGTCAAAATGTCGAAAAGACAAAAGGCCGAGATCACAAAATTGGTTAAAATTGAAAAGCCATAGTATTGAGAACAATACAAAGCAAAACTATGATTTAGATACCGTCATCGGAGGTGACAATTGGCCAAATAGGAGTCAGATTGGACCATGTTTTCAACAAATTAGAATGTCTTTATAATGAAATTTATGTATCTGGGCACAAGGAAATTGTAATATAAGATATCTTTTTGAGCGATTTAGATAGCCTACCTACAGACTGTTCGTGAGAACGATGGCCCAATCTTAACTTGAACACACAAACTCTTATTTCTACACAAAACTCTACCACCAATATGCAATATGCATATGCACAATCATGATTATAAACCGTTTGGGACGCGCGCGGTCCTAGAACACTCATGCAGGCTCGTTCATGCTGTGTACCAAGAGAGATTTTTTTCGTTAATGTTGTACAAAATACAACATCACGCGTGTTTGAGTGTTAATTAAAATGATTCGTACGGTTGAATCACCGGATAATATGCAATTTAAGCTGTTATGTACAGCTTAAGGCCAGTCTTAGTGTACATGCTTCAGTGTTCTTTTTTTTTATTAAAACCAATAACGACGTCACGTTGAATTAAAACCAATAACATCCCCATCTAATACATGATAAGGAGTGGAAAATGAATTTGACACACATTGCTACAAGAGACTGACAATCTTCTGTATCTCCATGATCGACATCGGAATGTAATGTATAGGAATGTATAGGAAGTCGCGTTGGTCAGCTGCGAAATAATTCATTATACGACACTGATTCAAAGATACCAAAACCAACGTGTTTCACTCAAACATGCACTCGAAGCGACACGTGTTACAAGAGCACGATCTAACAAGTACTAATTATTCAGCTTCATCGTCCCGAGAACAAATAAAAATCATACAATGCTCGCCCTGGCTGCTGTATATTCACTGTAAATTGGTTAAAGAACTGCCCATGAAATAAAGAAGGAGAAATCTCTGGGAAATGTAATAAGCTAGATTTTTCTTCAGAAACATGTTTTCAAACTTGTTGTCGTATATTTTATCTTTTTCATGTGTACAGAATTATAGATTTTTAAATTTTGGGCTTCCGACCTTTTGTCCATTCGACCTTTTGTCCCGTCGACCTTTTGTCCTTTCGACTTTTTATCCCTTCGACCTTTTGTCCCTTCGACCTTTTGTCTCTTCGGCATTTTGTCCGTCGACCTTTTATCCCTTCGACCTTTTGTCTCTCGACGTTCTGTCTCAAAGCCTTGAAGTGATATCTATATTTTTAAGCACCCAGCCCCGTAGTGCTTGAGTATATACGAGCCTATACCAAAATAACTAATGAATAATGAAATTGTGTAAATTAAATAAAAAAAATTAAATTAGGTTTATTTTTAACTTTTTACGCCATAGTCGAGAAATTCTCCCGATATATGTAAGTTTGACAGAACCACCTGACCCAATTTTTCGGGGTACACTGACAATGTACTGGAGCCGTCAAGTTGTGGGGGGGTTGATCCCTCTTGAGTGGGTGGATGAGCAAGCCCTTACTCCCAACCATTTTCTTCTGGGCAGCTCCAATGGTGACAAAGGTCTAGCGAATGAACCTGTTGAGAATTCGGTGGTACTACGTAGCAGTTGGAGACTATCTCAGACAATAACCTAACGGTCCTGAACAAGATGGGTCAAGGAGTACCTACCGGTAATCGCTCGCTTGTCAAACTGGTTCGAAGAAGTTCGGGACATTGAACCAGAAGATTTGGTGCTGGTTGCTGGCGGAACGGCGAAGGAACAGTGAATACGTGGGCGAGTAGAAACGATGATTCCACGATGGGAAAGTACGCCAAGGAATAGTCAGAGCTGCAACCGGAGTGCTACGACGGGCAACAGTGAAGTTGGCAGTAATCGATGTTCTACATAGAAGTGAACTTTGGTCTCACGTCACCCCCTGCCAATCATTCACTGTGGCAAATTTGTGCTGTGGTCACCACTCACTCAATGTTTGACCAATATATCGATCTAATAACCAGTAGCGCGAAGATAGATGTCAAAATTTGGGACAGATAGTAGAATGAAGCCAAAAACAAGTGAATCTGCTCGTCATGGTGAAGTTGCATTGAACGTTTAATAATCCTTAATTTATTTGCTACTTCATACCTAAATCATAGACTTAAAACTATTGAATTGTTCATTTTCTTAAGTCTAAAGTTCTAATAATCACAAACAGGTATTGTGCAACTTGATTGATTAGATATCAAATATGTTATAATAACAACTAAAAATAACCTAAATTGTTTGCAGATCTAGATTAAGACCCGATCGATATATCTAATAGCTCGTAGATTAGAGGAAAGTATTGGACTGAATTGTGAGTATTTCCCTGAATTTAGAAGAGCATTAAAGAACTTATTTACATTAAACCCCTAGTATGAGTACGTAGTGCAGAAATAACCAATCCCGGAGGTTGATAGCACAACTTATTCTAAAGTGTTGACCAAAAATGTAAGACAGAGAAAGGGTCGCCAGAATGATTTGAAGCTAATAAGAATATGTTTAGCTATTAGCTTACCATCACAAAATCGGGTTTGCTCAAAGGAATTTGGAACCTTTCCCCACCACAACAGTTCTATTCGGCCAAATGTCCTGCCCGGCCAAATAACATGCTCGGTCAAATGACCTGTTGGCATAATAACCTATTCTGCCAAATGTCCTATTTGGCCAAATTTTCTATTCGGCTATACGACCCTTTTGGCCTAGCGGTCTATTCGGCCAAATGGTATATTCAGTAGAACAGCTTTTGGCCTAGTGGCCTTTGGCCAAGTGGCATTCAGCCGAACGGTATTCAGCCAAATGGCCCCTCCCCTTCCGCGACATCTTGAGCGAAGTGGTTCGCTAGCGTCTTTTTCCAGTTTAATTTCATTTATTATCTATTTCTGCTTTTTTTTACATTGGTTGTTCAGGTAAAGTGTTAGGCCCTTCATCTTGGATTATAAGTATTTCTTTTTCCATTTATTTATATAATATAATTTAAATTCTTATTTTACATTTTAACCTTGAGAAGGCATCGATTTGTTTGAGAAATTTGATAACCTAACTACATACTATGTACACTAATATTTACAAGATCAATTCGATAACCTAATTTATAACCAGTACCCTAATAGCAGCTTGATCGTAGATGGTGAAACGTACCATGACCTTCTTTTTACACTCACCAATGCTTTCATGTAAGGTTTTTATCGCAGCCAGACGGTGGAATCAGAAATTCGTATTTTGGTAGGAGTGTTGAGAATCATCAGCAAGAGTTTGAGATGATGCGTTATGGCGCATCTCTTCCAGACCGGCATGCCGTATTCGATCACGGGGAGGATGGTTTGCTTTTAGGCAGCAAGCTTATTTTTCAGGGACAATGCGACCGACGGTTGATCAAAGGGTACAGTAGTTTCAACAAAATGTTACATTTCGTCACCGTCTTGTCAACCTGTTGCCGAAAAATAAGCTTCCTGTCAAGGGCAAGCCATTGCTGGTGCCGATTGACCGAGGATCCCATTTCCGCAACCACTGGGTAGTGATCTGAGCTGAGCTCCTGGTAGACGTCCGGCTGGGAGACGTGATCGATCATGTTTGTGATGTACAAGTCTATTGTTGAATGAACTCTGGACCGACTCAGCCGAGTGGGGGAATCCGGGGTCAGGATCGTATAGTGACCCTCCTCCATGTCGTTGCTTCATATCTCTCTCTTCATTGGCATTACACCCCCCACTGGGACATTGCCGCCTCGCAGCTTAGTGTTCATTAAGCACTTTCACAGTTATTAACTGCGAGGTTTCTAAGCCAAGTTACCATTTCTGCATTCGTATATCATGAGGCTAACACGATGATACTTTGATGCCCAGAGAAGTCGAGACAATTTCCAATCCGAAAATTGTCTAGACCGGCACCGGGAATCGAACCCAGCCACCCTCAGCATGGTCTTGCTTTATATGGTTATGTTTTAATTGCAGTGACTGTTGCAAAAGGCTTGGTGCTTTGCGTTCAGGTCGCCTGCAATGATGTACTCACCTTGCCTCCGCGTTAGCTTGACAATGTCCCTCCGATGGGCGGCCAATGATCCGTCGCCGGCTTGAGCTGGGCATTACGCCACGATGAGCGTGCGTAACGTGACAGAAATGACAGAGTAACTTCGACACCGATGGCCTAGAAGCTTGGAAGCAGGCGACAGTTGATGTTGTAGCAAAGAGTGATGGCCACACCATCTCCCTTGGTCGGCTGGTCAAGTCGCACGATGCGAAAGTCCGGGATGTTCACGTTCACCTTCGGTTTTAGGTGCGTTTCAGTAATAAACGCCACGTCCATTTCCTTGTCCTCAAGGAAATCTTTCAGCTCATATCATATCTGAAAAGAACACATTGAAGATAGCTAAGAAAATATGCCATGAACGCATTCTATTTTTTACTACAGAGAGCATGTACCATATTTGAAACCATTCATTATGGCTTTCAAATTCGCAAACAAGCCTGCTCGCGCAGGATGGCTCGATGATTGCAATTTGAAAATGATTTTACCAAAACTGAATGTGATGCTAAACGCACTAGCAAAACACCGTTGGGCGCTTTACAGGAACCCTAACGTTTCACAGTTAATATATGGGCCTGACAATTTGGGCTGATGGTTCATTCGTTCTAAAATCTTCTAAATGGCTGGATTCGGAGTAAAATTTGAACTACGATGGGAAAATAACCAACGAACAATCAAATTTTAATTAAAAGTTGAACTAATCGGTGAAACAGTTCGCAGCCTAAGAACATCAGAAATAACATAGAAATTGCATCCATCCTACAGATGTGTTTTGACAGCGACACAACCGATTGGATTCTTCCAAAAGCATTGATCACCGATCCACCTGAAGTCCCGAAGTTTGAGCGATCCTCCCTACGCCACTCATCCCGCTTTCAACTCCTTCCAATCCAACCTGCGATGCTTTGTTTGTTCTGGGGCCAACGACAACGGGCGGCTCCCCCGAAGGTCTTCGATCGCAGTGATTATAGGGCCTTGCCCATCCAATTCGATATCCTGCCACAACTTAGCGAGCAGGCAGGAAAAATCTGAATTGGTAATTTAAAATTATTATAAAAAGAATTCGATCCGCGGAGGGGTATGCGGGATATAAACTTCAGGAATTAAATTCCTCACTAGCAACTTCGATATTATTCACGTTTTTACACTGTATCTTATATGCAGGATGTTTTTGATACCACATTTAAAGTCCTTTTACATTTTTACTTTTTTTGTTATTTTCAAGCAGTAGGATAACGACCGAGATATGTTGAAAAATCAATGATAATGTTAAGAGTTTAAAACAGTTGTTACATCGATCAGTTCCAACTGTGCTTCCTTAGAGCTTTCATGTTTTTACCCTGTTCGTATCGCAAATCCTAGCTAATGTGCTCAAATGTCGTCTATTATAAGTTGTTTATTTTATTTGAATTTGTTAATACTAGGATTGATATTTTGGTTTGCCTGTGTTGAAAATTCATATGCCGGGTAGACGATAATAGCTCATTAACAGTAAAACGTGAGATTGATAACAAAAATGATATGAACTTGTTTGGACTAAGAGAAAAAATAGCAAGCGAAAATAACAAAAAATTGCACCGAAATATCATGAAAATATCAGGTTTTGCAGGTTTCTTGAGCTATTAGTATGTTATAGTTATAATTTTTGTTATTTTCGCTTGTTATTTTTACTCTTATTTCAAACAAGCTAATATCATCATCAATATCACGGATTCTACCCGGGATAGCACATTACCTTAAGTTGTAGCACTGGGGATGCGTATGCTGGAAATTATTGTGCTTCGCAGGTTCCCATGACATACGGGCTGATAATTTTTCGATCGCAGCTTCACTTGCATCTTAGTTAACAAGTTCGCCAGAGTGGTCAGCATGTTATCGGTTATTATTATATTTAAACGAAGTAGTTCAAAAATAAGAAACCGAAATTTCGCCAAATTATCTCCATTATCGAGGAAAGTGAGCCAGACGCACTCTGTTGTTAATAAAATTATTACCAAAAATGTCAAAGGAATCGCTTCAGCGATTAAAAGATACAAGCCATAAAACTTTGTAATATTTTTGTTTGCTATCCCTCCATCGACATGACACTTTCCGGAATACCGTATACAGTCTCATCGGAAAGAGCGCCCCATTTTCGACAAGTTCACTCCTTTTTATATAATTTTAATGACTTAATAAAATTTCATATTTATTTTCAATTTCGTTTCCATTATTCGCACTACTCGAAAATTTGCACCTTGAGTCCGCTCATCATCGAGGCGCAGGATAATAAGTGCGTTGTCTTGTTGGTTGGCCTTTCGCACGATGGTTGCTCACTGTTCATTATCGCTCTGAATTGAGCACCGCGCTGCTGTTCCGATGTGGTGCTGCATTTGGTTATTAATCACATCGATCAGAAGAAAAGCAGATTGGCTTTTGATTTTAGTCTACGTGGTGTATCACATAGTATGAGCCAAATCCTTTGTAAGATTTTTGAAAGTGTTACCCCAAGCATTTGACCAGGGGTCAATTTCTTTTTTTACAGTTCCTCAAATACACAAGAAGTGGATGAATCGATTTAAGTTTTTCACATTATTGCCATAAGGCGTAGACATATGAATATGTTTCGGTCACGACCGTAAATTTTCACAACATTCGGCGATAACAAGCCCCACCTGATTAACGTAAGATCTGTTTCCCACTATCAATCGAGTAAAATACCTCCATTTTCTATACCAATCATGATGCAACAACCTTGGGCATAGCCCGATTTACGATTCAGCTCAATGCTACTCCGATAATTAAGTGAACGAATCATACATTGTCTTATCTTGACCCCAAATTAATACATACTTTAGTTGGTCTGCATCCATCAGCGAAATGAAATCCAAGCTCCCAGACATAAATTTCTCTCTTCCATCTGGACATCAATTCGAATGCGTTAAAAATGACCCACATTGCAAAGCTACCGCCATCCTAATTATAGTCTGGAAACCCAATTCCGCCCTATCCTCAGGTCCTGTGGTCTCTTGTACCCAAGATTGAGCAATCGAAACCGAATTAACACCCGACTTCTCACCGCCGTCTATAGTATACCATGCGCAGTTGAATAAACACGATATCAGTCGCAAAATCTCTCGGCCCTTCCGTGAAACACAGAGTCGACATCCGATACCGCTCATTACCGTTGTCTTCAACTGAGAATCAGCATTTTGATCAATCGGCAGTTCCAGAAAAAAAGACGATCCCTAAACGGTATTTACAGTCCCTTCAAGACCATTCATTTTCTTCAATTGAATGGGATCCAAAGGCGAGAATAATTGATACCTTCGAGTTGCGATTGTACGAGTCATGGCGGCCTGAGGTTAATACGCTCACAAAAAGATAAAGATATGCAAGTCAGCTGTCAAGTCAGCTGAGGGTTTGTTCCAGAATTGAGTGAAATCGGTTGACATTTAACATTTCTAAAGTTTGATATCCACCAAGGACGAAGTACGTTCCATCTGTCGATGAAGACCTGCAGCAGTTGATCATGCTGAGGTGATGGTGGCCTGTCCCCACCCAACCCCCACCCAACCCCACCCCAACCCACCACCCCACCCACCCACCCACCCACCCACCCACCCACCCACCCACCCACCCACCCACCCACCCACCCCACCCACCCACCCACCCACCCACCCCACCCACCCACCCACCCCACCCACCCACCCACCCCACCCACCCACCCACCCCACCCCACCCCACCCACCCACCCACCCACCCACCCACCCACCCACCCACCCACCCCACCCACCCACCCCACCCCACCCACCCACCCACCCACCCCACCCACCCACCCACCCACCCACCCACCCCACCCACCCCACCCACCCCACCCACCCACCCCACCCACCCACCCCACCCACCCACCCACCCACCCCAACCCACCCCACCCACCCACCCACCCCACCCACCCACCCACCCACCCACCCACCCACCCACCCCACCCACCCAACCCAACCCACCCACCCACCCACCTACCCCACCCACCCAACCCACCCACCCACCCAACCCACCCAAGCCCCCACCCCCACCACCACCCACCCCCCCACCCCACCCACCCACCCACCCCACCCACCCACCCACCCACCCACCCACCCCACCCACCCACCCACCCCACCCACCCACCCACCCACCCCACCCCACCCACCCACCCACCCACCCCACCCACCCACCCACCCACCCACCCACCCACCCACCCACCCACCCCACCCACCCACCCACCCACCCACCCCACCCACCCACCCACCCACCCACCCCACCCACCCACCCACCCACCCCACCCACCCACCCCACCCCACCCCACCCACCCACCCACCCACCCACCCCACCCACCCACCCACCCACCCCACCCACCCACCCACCCACCCACCCACCCCACCCACCCCACCCCACCCCGCCCCCACCACCCCACCCACCCCACCCACCCACCCACCCACCCCACCCCACTCCACCCACCCACCCCACCCCACCCACCCCACCCACCCACCCCACCCCACTCCACTCTACCCCACCCCACTCTACTCTACTCTACTCTACTCTACTCTACTCTACTCTACTCTACTCTACTCTACTCTACTCTACTCTGCTCTACTACATTTGAGTCAAACCAGTACTTCTGAACTTCCGGAAGCCCATTGGAGGCAATCTGAGTGGTTGCAGTCGCGACTGCGTTCCACTTCTCCACCGCTTGACACATCCTCTGGATAAGGTTATCCGGAGTTGTGTCCCGGCCGCAAACGTCTAGCATTGCTCTTCTTTTGACGTCGAAACTAGGACATACGAACAGTATGTGCTCTGCAGTTTCGTCAACACCTGGGCAGTCAGGGCAGACGGGGACCTGCGCGTGCCCAAACCTGTCAGACGGAAGTGAACTTGCCCATGGGGTCTCCCCACCCAGCTTGATATGTTAGGAATCAGCCGGTGGGTCCACCTACCTTTCGAGGAGTTATCTCACTCGCGCTCCCATCTGGCAACCGAAGTCACCCTGGTACGCTCGCGGGCTCCTCTGGTGCCACGTAGCTCAAAACACTCCTCGTCTTCCCGGATGACCAGCCCGACTGGCATCATACTCGCTATCACGCAGGATGCGTCGTGCGATATTGGTTACCCCCAGTGCTTTTGCCCAGGACAGGTCGCCGTACCTAAGGATAGTTGCGGCAACGCCTGCCAGTAGCCTACGTCTACTGGCGCACACCTTGGAGCTGTTGGACATCATCCTCGATAATGCCACTGCAAGCAGTCGAAGCCTTCTTGCACGCATATTCGACATGGCTACCGAAGGTAAGCTTGTCGTCTATGATGACCCTTAGAATCTTCAGACTCCGCTGTGAAGTGATCGCGACGTCTCCCACGTGAACAACTGCATGGAGGGAACTTTAGCATCAGAACCCCGTCATACATCAGGTTCCATAGTACCGGGCCCAGGATTGACCCTTGCGGGACTCCTGCGGTAATGGGAACACTTTTCTGATCGGCATCGGTCTTGTATAGCAGCACACGGTTCTGGAAGTAGCTTTCCAAGATCCGGTACAGTCCCACCGGTAGGCTAAGCCGGTGTAACGAGAGCGCGATGGCATCCCAGCTTGCGCTGTTGAATGCGTTCTTCACGTCCAGTGTCACTAACGCACAGTATCGAATTCCTCGCCTTTTCCGTTGGATCGCTACCTCTGCAGTCTTGAGGACTGAATTGATAGCGTCCACCGTGGACTTACCCTTCCGAAAACCAAACTGGTTACTCGATAGGCCATCCGTACCCTCTGCGTACGGGGTGAGCCTGTTGAGGATGATCCTCTCGAGCAGTTTACCCGTCGTGTCGATCAGGCAAATTGGTCTGTACGCCGATGGGTCGCCCGGAGGCTTCCCGGCCTTTGGTAGCAGTACCAACTTCTGCCTTTTCCATCTCTCAGGGAAACGACACTCATCCAGGCATCTCTGCATAGCTAGCCTGAACATGTTCGGGTTCGCTATGATCGCTGCCTTGAATGCACTGTTTGGAACTCCATCAGGCCCTGAAGCTTTGTTCATCGCAAGGGAATTGGCCACTGCGAGTAGCTCTTCGTTCGTCACCGGAGCCACCATGTCGGTGTTGGCCTCCAGTCCCAGGGCCGCGGTGAAAACTTCGCTGTCGAAGTGATTGGACCTCCACCCACGGACCTGACAGGGATCACCCGCCCTCGGATGCTGCACACCATAGTTGATCTTGAAGCGAATTGCTAAGTGATCACTATGGGTGTAGCCCTCGTCTACCCTCCAGTCCAGGTCAGAGACCAGACCGGGGCTGACAAACGTTACATCTATCCACGACTCGGCCCCATTCCTACGGAATGTGCTACTGGCTCCGTCATTGACAAGCACTGCGTCGAGTTTTGCAAGTGCCTCGAGTAACGCTTGTCCCCTCTGATTGGTGCAGCGGCTGCCCCATTCCACTGCCCAAGCATTAAAATCTTGTAACGGTTTATTTTATCTTACCTGTAAGTGACAATGTTTGAATGGAATTGTGTTCGTACCATTTCTTAAGGTCTGAGGGAAGGGTTCTCCGTTAAAAAACCACGTGGTAGCACTCTCTGAGAGAGAAAATTGCCCAATTCAGCGCGCCAGAATGATGCTGTCAGTGTCGTCAAAATTATTTCATCATTATGCAGTTTAAAATTGCTTGAGAATTTGCCGTAAACGGAGAACAAAAGGAATTGACAACAATGGGGAAAAAAATTATCACTCATGCAGTGGCTCGGCGAGAGAACACCAGCAGCGCCGACCAATCACGCAATGAGGAAATCAAAATAAACAAACACCAGCTGGTTTTGTAAAATGAAAACATGAGCCGTTTCTAGAACAACATTAGAAAATATCGTGAGAGGATTTCTGTACATGGTTTCCACACAAGCTTTGAAAAGGATTTAGGTGATAACAGTGGTGCTGGTGTAAGTAAGACAAATAAGACAAATGATACAAATAAGCCAAATAAGACAAATAAGATAGATAAAAATAAAGTAAGTTTCTCCAGGAAATCCTTCAGAAGTTCCTCCATGGATTCGTTCGGAAGTTCCTCCAGGAATTCCTTCGGAAGTTCCTCCAGGAATTCCTTCGGAAGTTCCTCCAGGAATTCCTTCGGAAGTTCCTCCAGGAATTCCTTCGGAAGTTCCTCCAGGAATTCCTTCGGAAGTTCTTCCAAGAATTCCTTCGGAAGTTCCTCCGGAAGTTCCTCCAGAAATTCCTTCGGAAGTTCCTCCAGGAATTCCTTCGGAAGTACCTCCAGTATTTTGTTCGGAAGTTCCTCCAGGAATTCCTTCGGAAGTTCCTCCAGAGATTCCTTCGGAAGCTCATCCAGGAATTCCTTCGGAAGTTCCTCCAGGAATTCCTTCGGAAGTTCCTCCAGGAATTCCTTCGGAAGTTCCTCCAGGAATTCCTTTCGAAGTTTCTCCAGGAATTCCTTCGGAAGTTCTTCCGGGAATTCCTTCGGAAGTTCCTCCAGAAATTCCTTCGGAAGTTCCTCCAGGAATTCCTTCGGAAGTACCTCGAGTAATTTGTTCGTAAGTTCCTCCAGGAATTCCTTCGGAAGTTTCTCCAGGAATTCCTTCGGAAGTTCCTCCAGAAATTCATTCGAAAGTTCCTCCAGCAATTCCTTCGGAAGTTCCTCCTTCGGAAGTTCCTTCAGGAATTCCTTCGAAGTTCCTCCAGGAATTCCTTCGGAAGTTCCTCCAAGAATAACTTTGGAAGTTCTTCCAGGAATTGCTTTACAAGTTCCTCCAGGAATTCCGTCGGAAGTTCCTCCAGGAATTGTCTTCGGAAGTTCCTCCAGAAATTCCTTCGGAAGTTCATCCAGGAATTCCTTCGGAAGTTCTTCAGGAATTCCGTCGGAAGTTCCTCCAGGAATTCCTTTGGAAGTTCCTTCGGAAGTTCCTCCAGGAATTTCTCGAAGTTCCTCCGGAATTCCTCCGAAGTTCATCCGAAATTCCTCTGGAAGTTCCTCCGGAAATTCCTCTGGAAGTTCCTCCTGAAATTCCTCTGGAAGTTCCCTCGGGAATTCCTCTGGAAGTTTTCAAAGAAACTTTTGAAGGAATTCCCGGAAGAATTTCCGGAGGAATTCTCAGGGACACTTCCGGAGGAATCCCCAGGAACACTTCCGGAGGAATTCCCAGCGGAACTTCCGGAGGAATTCCCGGGGGAACTTCCAGAGGAATTCCCGGGAAACTTCCGGGACTCTTCCGGAGGAATTCCCGGGGGAACTTTCGGAGGAATTCCCGGGGGAACTTTCGGAGAGATTCCCGGGGGAACTTTCGGAGGAATTCCCGGGGAACTTCCAGAGGAATTCCTGGGGGATCTTCCGTAGGAATTCCCGGGGGATCTTCCGTAGGAATTCCCGGGGGATCTTCCATAGGAATTCCTGGGGGATCTTCCGTAAGAATTCCCGGGGGAACTTCCGGAGGAATTCCCGGGGGATCTTCCGGAGGAATTGCCGGGGGAACTTCCGGAGGAATTGCCGGGGGAACTTCCGGAGGAATTCCCGGGGGAACTTCCGGAGGAATTCCCGGGAACTTCCGAGGAATTCTGGGAACTTCCGGAGGAATTCCTGGGGAACTTCCGGAGGAATTCTGGGAACTTCCGGAGGAATTCTGGGAACTTCCGAGGAATTCAGGGAACTTCCGAGGAATTCCTGGGAACTTCCGGAGGAATTCCCGGGGGAACTTCCGGAGGAATTCCCGGGGGAACTTCCGGAGGAATTCCCGGGGGAACTTCCTGGAGGAACTTCCGGAGGAATTCCTGAAGGAACTTCCGGAGGAATTCCTGAAGGAACTTCCGGAGGAATTCCTGAAGGAACTTCCGGAGGAATTCCTGGAGGAACTTCCGGAGCAATTCCTGGAGGAACTTCCGGAGGAATTCCTGGAGAACTTCCGAAGGAATTCCTGGAGGAACTTCCGGAGGAATTCCTTGAGGAACTTCCGGAGGAATTCCTGGAGGAACTTCCGGAGGAATTCCTGGAGGAACTTCCGGAGGAATTCCTGGAGGAACTTCCGGAGGAATTCCCGGGGAACTTCCGGAGGAATTCCTGGAGGAACTTCCGGAGGAATTCCTGGAGGAACTTCTGGAAGAATTCCTGGAGGAACTTCCGGAGGAATTCCTGGAGGAACTTCCAGAGGAATTCCTGGAGGAACTTCCAGAGGAATTCCTGGAGGAACTTCCAGAGGAATTCCTGGGGGAACTTCCGGAGGAATTCCTGGAGGAACTTCCGGAGGAATTCCTGGAGGAACTTCCGGAGGAATTTCTGGAGGAACTTCCGGAGGAATTCCTGGAGGAACTTCCGGAGGAATTCCTGGAGGAACTTCCGGAGGAATTCCTGGAGGAACTTCCGGAGGAATTCCTGGAGGAACTTCCGGAGGAATTCCTGGAGAACTTCCGAAGGAATTCCTGGAGGAACTTCCGGAGGAATTCCTGGAGGAACTTCCGGAGGAATTCCTGGAGGAACTTCTGGAAGAATTCCTGGAGGAACTTCCGGAGGAATTCCTGGAGGAACTTCCAGAGGAATTCCTGGAGGAACTTCCAGAGGAATTCCTGGAGGAACTTCCGGAGGAATTCCTGGAGGAACTTCCGGAGGAATTCCTGGAGGAACTTCCGGAGGAATTCCTGGAGGAACTTCCGGAGGAATTCCTGGAGGAACTTCCGGAGCAATTCCTGGAGGAACTTCCGGAGGAATTCCTGGAGAACTTCCGAAGGAATTCCTGGAGGAACTTCCGGAGGAATTCCTTGAGGAACTTCCGGAGGAATTCCTGGAGGAACTTCCGGAGGAATTCCTGGAGGAACTTCCGGAGGAATTCCTGGAGGAACTTCCGGAGGAATTCCTGGAGGAACTTCCGGAGGAATTCCTGGAGGAACTTCCGGAGGAATTCCTGGAGGAACTTCTGGAAGAATTCCTGGAGGAACTTCCGGAGGAATTCCTGGAGGAACTTCCAGAGGAATTCCTGGAGGAACTTCCAGAGGAATTCCTGGAGGAACTTCCGGAGGAATTCCTGGAGGAACTTCCGGAGGAATTCCTGGAGGAACTTCCGGAGGAATTTCTGGAGGAACTTCCGGAGGAATTTCTGGAGGAACTTCCGGAGGAATTCCTGGAGGAACTTCCGGAGGAATTCCTGGAGGAACTTCCGGAGGAATTCCTGGAGGAACTTCCGGAGGAATTCCTGGAGGAACTTCCGGAGGAATTCCTGGAGGAACTTCCGGAGGAATTCCTGGAGGAACTTCCGGAGGAATTCCTGGAGGAACTTCCGGAGGAATTCCTGGAGAACTTCCGAAGGAATTCCTGGAGGAACTTCCGGAGGAATTCCTGGAGGAACTTCCGGAGGAATTCCTGGAGGAACTTCCGGAGGAATTCCTGGAGGAACTTCCGGAGGAATTCCTGGAGGAACTTCTGGAAGAATTCCTGGAGGAACTTCCGGAGGAATTCCTGGAGGAACTTCCAGAGGAATTCCTGGAGGAACTTCCAGAGGAATTCCTGGAGGAACTTCCGGAGGAATTCCTGGAGGAACTTCCGGAGGAATTCCTGGAGGAACTTCCGGAGGAATTCCTGGAGGAACTTCCGGAGGAATTCCTGGAGGAACTTCCGGAGGAATTCCTGGAGGAACTTCCGGAGGAATTCCTGGAGGAACTTCTGGAGGCATTCCTGGAGGAACTTCCGGAGGAATTCCTGGAGGAACTTCCGGAGGAATTCCTGGAGGAACTTCCGGAGGAATTCCTGGAGGAACTTCCGGAGGAATTCCTGGAGGAACTTCCGGAGGAATTCCTGGAGGAACTTCCGGAGGAATTCCTGGAGGAACTTCCGGAGGAATTCCTGGAGGAACTTCCGGAGGAATTCCTGGAGGAACTTCCGGAGGAATTCCTGGAGGAACTTCCGGAGGAATTCCTGGAGGAACTTCCGGAGGAATTCCTGGAGGAACTTCCGAAGGAATTCCTGGAGGAACTTCCGGAGGAATTCCTGGAGGAACTTCCGGAGAAATTCCTGGAGGAACTTCCGGAGGAATTCCTGGAGGAACTTCTGGAAGAATTCCTGGAGGAACTTCCGGAGGAATTCCTGGAGGAACTTCCAGAGGAATTCCTGGAGGAACTTCCGGAGGAATTCCTGGAGGAACTTCCGGAGGAATTCCTGAAGGAACTTCCGGAGGAATTCCTGGAGGAACTTCCGGAGGAATTCCTGGAGGAACTTCCGGAGGAATTCCTGGAGGAACTTCCGGAGGAATTCCTGGAGGAACTTCCGGAGGAATTCCTGGAGGAACTTCCGGAGGAATTCCTGGAGGAACTTCCGGAGGAATTCCTGGAGGAACTTCCGGAGGAATTCCTGGAGGAACTTCCGGAGGAATTCCTGGAGGAACTTCCGGAGAAATTCCTGGAGGAACTTTCGGAGGAATTCCTGGAGGAACTTTCGGAGGAATTCCTGGAAAAGTTCTTCGGAGGAATTCCTGGACGAACTTCCGGAGGAATTCCTGGAGGAACTTCCGGAGGAATTCCTGGAGGAACTTCCGGAGGAATTCCTGGAGGAACTTCCGGAGGAATTCCTGGAGGAACTTCCGGAGGAATTCCTGGAGGAACTTCCGGAGGAATTCCTGGAGGAACTTCCGGAGGAAATCCTGGAGGAACTTCCGGAGGAATTCCTGGAGGAACTTCCGGAGGAATTCCTGGAGGAACTTCCGGAGGAATTCCTGGAGGAACTTCCGGAGGAATTCCTGGAGGAACTTCCGGAGGAATTCCTGGAGGAACTTCCGGAGGAATTCCTGGAGGAACTTCCGGAGGAATTCCTGGAGGAACTTCCGGAGGAATTCCTGGAGGAACTTCCGGAGGAATTCCTGGAGGAACTTCCGGAGGAATTCCTGGAGGAACTTCCGGAGGAATTCCTGGAGGAACTTCCGGATGAATTCCTAGAGGAACTTCCGGAGGAATTCCTGGAGGAACTTCCGGAGGAATTCCTGGAGGAACTTTTGGAGGAATTCCTGGAGGATCTTCCGGAGGAATTCCTGAAGGAACTTCCGGAGGAATTCCTGAAGGAACTTCCGGAGGAATTCCTGAAGGAACTTCCGGAGGAAATCCTGAAGGAACTTCCAGAGGAATTCCTGGAGGAACTTCCGGAGGAATTCCTGGAGGAACTTCCGGAGGAATTCCTGGAGGAACTTCCGGAGGAATTCCTGGAGGAACTTCCGGAGGAATTCCTGGAGGAACTTCCGGAGGAATTCCTGGAGGAACTTCCGGAGGAATTCCTGGAGGAACTTCCGGAGGAATTCCTGAAGGAACTTCCGGAGGAATTCCTGAACTAACTTCCGGAGGAATTCCTGGAGGAACTTCCGGAGGAATTCCTGGAGGAACTTCCGGAGGAATTCCTGGAGGAACTTCCGGAGGAATTCCTGGAGGAACTTCCGGAGGAATTCCTGGAGGAACTTCCGGAGGAATTCCTGGAGGAACTTCCGGAGGAATTCCTGGAGGAACTTCCGGAGGAATTCCTGGAGGAACTCCCGGAGGAATTCCTGGAGGAACTTCCGGAGGAATTCCTGGAGGAACTTCCGGAGGAATTCCTGGAGGAACTTCCGGAGGAATTCCTGGAGGAACTTCCGGAGGAATTCCTGGAGGAACTTCCGGAGGAATTCCTGGAGGAACTTCCGGAGGAATTCCTGGAGGAACTTCCGAAGGAATTCCTGGAGGAACTTCCGGAGGAATTCCTGGAGGAACTTCCGGAGAAATTCCTGGAGGAACTTCCGGAGGAATTCCTGGAGGAACTTCTGGAAGAATTCCTGGAGGAACTTCCGGAGGAATTCCTGGAGGAACTTCCAGAGGAATTCCTGGAGGAACTTCCGGAGGAATTCCTGGAGGAACTTCCGGAGGAATTCCTGAAGGAACTTCCGGAGGAATTCCTGGAGGAACTTCCGGAGGAATTCCTGGAGGAACTTCCGGAGGAATTCCTGGAGGAACTGCCGAGGAATTCCTGGAGGAACTTCCGGAGGAATTCCTGGAGGAACTTCCGGAGGAATTCCTGGAGGAACTTCCGGAGGAATTCCTGGAGGAACTTCCGGAGGAATTCCTGGAGGAACTTCCGGAGGAATTCCTGGAGGAACTTCCGGAGGAATTCCTGGAGGAACTTCCGGAGGAATTCCTGGAGGAACTTCCGGAGGAATTCCTGGAGGAACTTCCGGAGGAATTCCTGGAGGAACTTCCGGAGGAATTCCTGGAGGAACTTCCGGAGGAATTCCTGGAGGAACTTCCGGAGGAAATCCTGGAGGAACTTCCGGAGGAATTCCTGGAGGAACTTCCGGAGGAATTCCTGGAGGAACTTCCGGAGGAATTCCTGGAGGAACTTCCGGAGGAATTCCTGGAGGAACTTCCGGAGGAATTCCTGGAGGAACTTCCGGAGGAATTCCTGGAGGAACTTCCGGAGGAATTCCTGGAGGAACTTCCGGAGGAATTCCTGGAGGAACTTCCGGAGGAATTCCTGGAGGAACTTCCGGAGGAATTCCTGGAGGAACTTCCGGAGGAATTCCTGGAGGAACTTCCGGAGGAATTCCTGGAGGAACTTCCGGAGGAATTCCTGGAGGAACTTCCGGAGGAATTCCTGAGGAACTTCCGGAGGAATTCCTGGAGGAACTTCCGGAGGAATTCCTGGAGGAACTTCCGGAGGAATTCCTGGAGGAACTTCCGGAGGAATTCCTGGAGGAACTTCCGGAGGAATTCCGGGAGGAACTTCCGGAGGAATTCCTGGAGGAACTTCCGGAGGAATTCCTGGAGGAACTTCCGGAGGAATTCCTGGAGGAACTTCCGGATGAATTCCTAGAGGAACTTCCGGAGGAATTCCTGGAGGAACTTCCGGAGGAATTCCTGGAGGAACTTCCGGAGGAATTCCTGGAGGAACTTTTGGAGGAATTCCTGGAGGATCTTCCGGAGGAATTCCTGAAGGAACTTCCGGAGGAATTCCTGAAGGAACTTCCGGAGGAATTCCTGAAGGAACTTCCAAAGGATATCCTGAAGGAACTTCCAGAGGAATTCCTGGAGGAACTTCCGGAGGAATTCCTGGAGGAACTTCCGGAGGAATTCCTGGAGGAACTTCCGGAGGAATTCCTGGAGGAACTTCCGGAGGAATTCCTGGAGGAACTTCCGGAGGAATTCCTGAAGGAACTTCCGGAGGAATTCCTGAACTAACTTCCGGAGGAATTCCTGGAGGAACTTCCGGAGGAATTCCTGGAGGAACTTCCGGAGGAATTCCTGGAGGAACTTCCGGAGGAATTCCTGGAGGAACTTCCGGAGGAATTCCTGGAGGAACTTCCGGAGGAATTCCTGGAGGAACTTCCGGAGGAATTCCTGGAGGAACTCCCGGAGGAATTCCTAGAGGAACTTCCAGAGGAATTCCTGGAGGAACTTCCGGAGGAATTCTTGGAAGAACTTCCGGAGGAATTCCTGGAGGAACTTCCGGAGGAATTCCTAGAGGAACTTCCGGAGGAATTCCTGGAGGAACTCCCGGAGGAATTCCTGGAGAAACTTCTGGAGGAATTCCTGGAGGAATTCCCGGAGGAACTTCCGGAGGAACTTCCGGAGGAATTCCCGGAAGAACTTTCAGAGGAATTCCGGGAGAAAGTTCCGTAGGAATTCCCGGAGGAACTTCCGTAGGAATTCCCGGAGGAACTTCTGGAGGAACTTCTGCAGGAACTTCTGGGGGAATACCTGGAGGGACGTCCGTAGGAATTTGTCCTATTGGTCTTTTTTGCTTTATTTGTCTTATTTGTTTTATTTTGCTTATTTGTTTTATTTGTCTTATTTATTTTCAACTGTTTATCTGATCTTATTCATATATTTGATTTCAATATATAATATATATTATATTTGGTATCCTCGTGTTCACAAATAGGAATACGCTTTTTTTTTGTGTCACGCTAGATACAAAGTTGACGGACTTTCTACCGCTCTCATCGCTCCTTTCTTGCCATGCGCCACAAGAAAATATGCTGTTGGCTGCTCTCCCGAAATGGTAACTTTTGTATGGAATTTAAAAAACTTGGTTGAAGTAAAAAGAGCTTCCTGCAAAATTTATTGCGGTGACATATACTTTTTATTACATTATTACATCGTTGGAAAAATTCAAAACTTTTGTCAGTTGGGTTTTGCGAAATTCGGTTCCTTTGTGCTTCAAATCATTGGAGAGAGGTACTGAGAAGCGAAAATTTCAGTTCAGTATTTAGAGCTTAATTCAAATTTGCGAAATAGTAGGTCCATGAAATTTTGTAGGAACATTCCTTGATAAATTTCAAAGAGATTGTCAGTTGGGATAAGCGAAATTCGTTCCCAATTCCGAGTTATAGACATTTTAGCACGAAAATAGCGCTCTACCGCGAGAGAGCTTCCCTCAGACCTTAAAGTTCTGTGTTTGGGCCTGAAGATAGGCAATAAAAATAATAAATAGACAAAATTCCCAGACACAGACTTTATATTGCTGGTGCCACATGGCACAAAATTCTTCGGTGTGCCCATATAGGATCAGAATCCTAAACGAAGTAGAGCTATGTATACAACGGCTTGGCTGTTGTAGACAAAATGCAAAACGCAATGAAAATACATTTGCGGGATTTGACTGATGGACCAAAAACTTGCCGTAAACGGAGAACAAAAGGAATTGACAACAATGGGGAAAAAAATTATCACTCATGCAGTGGCTCGGCGAGAGAACACCAGCAGCGCCGACCAATCACGCAATGAGGAAATCAAAATAAACAAACACCAGCTGGTTTTGTAAAATGAAAACATGAGCCGTTTCTAGAACAACAATAGAAAATATCGTGAGAGGATTTCTGTACAAGGTTTCCACACAAGCTTTGAAAAGGATTTAGGTGATAACAGTGGTGCTGGTGTAAGTAAGACAAATAAAACAAATAAAACAAATAAGCCAAATAAGACAAATAAGACAAATAAGATACATAAAACTAAGAAGGAAAATAAAGTAAGTTTCTCCAGGAATTCCTTCGGAAGTTCCTCCAGGAATTCCTTCGGAAGTTCCTCCAGGAATTCCTTCGGAAGTTCCTCCAGGAATTCCTTCGGAAGTTCCTCCAGGAATTCCTTCGGAAGTTCCTCCAGGAATTCCTTCGGAAGTTCCTCCAGGAATTCCTTCGGAAGTTCTTCCAAGAATTCCTTCGGAAGTTCCTCCGGAAGTTCCTCCAGAAATTCCTTCGGAAGTTCCTCCAGGAATTCCTTCGGAAGTACCTCCAGTATTTTGTTCGGAAGTTCCTCCAGGAATTCCTTCGGAAGTTCCTCCAGAGATTCCTTCGGAAGCTCATCCAGGAATTCCTTCGGAAGTTCCTCCAGGAATTCCTTCGGAAGTTCCTCCAGGAATTCCTTTCGAAGTTTCTCCAGGAATTCCTTCGGAAGTTCTTCCGGGAATTCCTTCGGAAGTTCCTCCAGAAATTCCTTCGGAAGTTCCTCCAGGAATTCCTTCGGAAGTACCTCCAGTAATTTGTTCGTAAGTTCCTCCAGGAATTCCTTCGGAAGTTCCTCCAAGAATTTGTTCGGAAGTTTCTCCAGGAATTCCTTCGGAAGTTCTTCCAGGAATTCCTTCGGAAGTTCCTCCTTCGGAAGTTCCTTCAGGAATTCCTTCGGAAGTTCCTCCAGGAATTCCTTCGGAAGTTCCTCCAAGAATAACTTTGGAAGTTCTTCCAGGAATTGCTTTACAAGTTCCTCCAGGAATTCCTTCGGAAGTTTCTCCAGGAATTCCTTCGGAAGTTCCTCCAGAAATTCCTTCGGAAGTTCCTCCAGGAATTCCTTCGGAAGTTCCTCAGGGAATTCCTTCGAAAGTTCCTCCGGGAATTCTTTTGGAAGTTCCTTCGGAAGTTCCTCCAGGAATTTCTCGGGAAGTTCCTCCGGGAATTCCTCCGGAAGTTCATCCGGAAATTCCTCTGGAAGTTCCTCCGGAAATTCCTCTGGAAGTTCCTCCGGAAATTCCTCTGGAAGTTCCTCCTGAAATTCCTCTGGAAGTTCCCTCGGGAATTCCTCTGGAAGTTTTCAAAGAAACTTTTGAAGGAATTCCCGGAAGAATTTCCGGAAGAATTCTCAGGGACACTTCCGGAGGAATTCCCAGGAACACTTCCGGAGGAATTCCCAGCGGAGCTTCCGGAGGAATTCCCGGGGGAACTTCCAGAGGAATTCCCGGGAAACTTCCGGGACTCTTCCGGAGGAATTCTCTGGGGAACTTCGGAGAAATTCTGGGGAACTGGAGAGATTCCTGGGAACTTTCGAGGAATTCCTGGGAACTTCCGAAGGAATTCCTGGGGGATCTTCCGAAGGAATTCCTGGGATCTTCCGTAGAATTCTGGGGATCTTCCATAGGAATTCTGGGGATCTTCCGTAAGAATTCCCTGGGAACTTCCGGAGGAATTCCCGGGGGAACTTCCGGAGAAATTGCCGGGGGAACTTCCGGAGGAATTGCCGGGGGAACTTCCGGAGGAATTGCCGGGGGAACTTCCGGAGGAATTCCTGGGAACTTCTGAGGAATTCCTGGGGAACTTCCGGAGGAATTCCTGGGAACTTCCGAGGAATTCGGGAACTTCCGGAGGAATTCCTGGGGAACTTCCGAGGAATTCCTGGGGAACTTCCGGAGGAATTCTGGGGAACTTCCTGAGGAACTTCCGGAGGAATTCCTGAAGGAACTTCCGGAGGAATTCCTGAAGGAACTTCCGAGGAATTCTGAAGGAACTTCCCGGAGGAATTCGAAGGAACTTCCGGAGGAATTCCTGAGGAACTTCCGGAGGAATTCCCTGGAGGAACTTCCGGAGGAATTCCTGGAGAACTTCCGAAGGAATTCCTGGAGGAACTTCCGAGGAATTCCTGAGGAACTTCCGAGGAATTCCTGAGGAACTTCCGAGGAATTCCTGGAGGAACTTCCGGAGGAATTCCTGAGGAACTTCCGGAGGAATTCCGGAGGAACTCGGAGGAATTCCTGGAGGAACTTCCGGAGGAATTCCTGAGGAACTTCCGAGGAATTCCTGGAGGAACTTCCGGAGGAATTCCTGAGGAACTTCCGAGGAATTCCTGGAGGAACTTCCGGAGGAATTCCTGGAGGAACTTCCGGAGGAATTCCTGGAGGAACTTCCGGAGGAATTCCTGGAGGAACTTCCGGAGGAATTCCTGGAGGAACTTCCGGAGGAATTCCTGGAGGAACTCCGAGGAATTCCTGGAGGAACTTCCGGCTAAATTCTTGGAGGAACTTCCGGTGGAATTTCTGGAGAAACTTCTGGCGGAATTTTTGAAGAAACTTCCGGAGAATTCCTGGAGGAACTTCCGGAGAAATTCCTGGAGGAAGTTCCGGCGGAAATCCTGTAGGAGCTTACGGCGGAATTCCTGGAGGAACTTCCGGTGAAATTCCTGGAAAAACTTCCGGAGGAATTCCTGGAGGAACTTTCGTAGGAATTCCTGAGGGAATTTCCGTAGGAATTCCTTAGGATCTTCCGGAAGAATTCCTGAGGAACTTGCGGAGGAATTCCTGAGAACTTCCGAAGGAATTCCTGGAGGAACTTCCGGAGGAATTCCTGGAGGAACTTCCGGAGGAATTCCTGGAGGAACTTCCGGAGGAATTCCTGGAGGAACTTCCGGAGGAATTCCTGGAGGAACTTGAAGAATTCCTGGAGGAACTTCCGGAGGAATTCCTGAGGAACTTCCAGAGGAATTCCTGGAGGAACTTCCAGAGGAATTCTGGAGGAACTTCCGGAGGAATTCCTGAGTGAACTTCCGGAGGAATTCCTGGAGGAACTTCCGGAGGAATTCCTGAGGAACTTCCGGAGGAATTCCTGGAGGAACTTCCGGAGGAATTCGGAGGAACTTCCGGAGGAATTCTGGAGGAACTTCCGGAGGAATTCCTGGAGGAACTTCCGGAGGAATTCCTGGAGGAACTTCTGGGAGGCATTCCTGAGGAACTTCCGGAGGAATTCCTGAGGAACTTCCGAGGAATTCCTGGAGGAACTTCCGGAGGAATTCCTGGAGGAACTTCCGGAGGAATTCCTGGAGGAACTTCCGGAGGAAGCCCTGGAGGAACTGCCGAGGAATTCCTGAGGAACTTCCGAAGGAATTCCTGGAGGAACTTCCGAGGAATTCTGGAGGAACTTCCGGAGAAATTCCCTGGAGGAACTTCCGGAGGAATTCCTGAGGAACTTCTGAAGAATTCTGGAGGAACTTCCGAGGAATTCCTGGAGGAACTTCCAGAGGAAATCCTGAAGGAACTTCCTGGAGGAATTCCGAAAGGAACTTCCGGAGGAATTCCTGGAGGAACTTCCGGAGGAATTCCTGGAGGAACTTCCCGGAGGAATTCCTGGAGGAACTTCCGGAGGAATTCCTGAGGAACTTCCGAGGAATTCCTGAGGAACTTCCGAGGAATTCCTGGAGGAACTTCCGAGGAATTCCTGAGGAACTTCCGAGGAATTCCTGGAGGAACTTCCGGAGGAATTCCTGGAGGAACTTCCGGAGGAATTCTGGAGGAACTTCCGGAGGAATTCCTGGAGGAACTTCCGAGGAATTCCTGAGGAACTTCCGGAGGAATTCCTGGAGGAACTTCCGGAGGAATTCTGGAGGAACTTCCGAGGAATTCCTGAGGAACTTCCGGAGGAATTCCTGAGGAACTTCCGGAGGAATTCCTGGAGGAACTTCCGGAGGAATTCGGAGGAACTTCCGAGGAATTCCTGGAGGAACTTCCGGAGGAATTCCTGAGGAACTTCCGGAGGAATTCCTGAGGAACTCTGGAGGAATTCCTGGAGGAACTTTTGCACGAGAAATTCCAGGAGGAACTTCCAGACGAGGAAATCCTGGAGGATCTCCCACACGGGGAATTTCTGGAGGAACTTCCGCACGATGAATTCCTGGAGGAACTTTCACTAGAGAAATTCCTGGAGGAACTTCCAAACGAGGAAATCCTGGAGGAACTTCCGCACGAGGAATTCCTTGAGGAACTTGCGCTAGAGGAATTCCAGGAGGAACATCCGCAAGAGGGATTCCTGGAGGAACTTCCGCAGAAATTCCTGGAGGAACTTTCGCATGAATTCTTGGAGCAACGTCCGCAGCAAATTCTGGAGGAACTTCCGTACGAATTCCTGGAGGAACTTCCGCACGAATTCCTGGAGGAAGTTCCGCACGAATTCCTGGAGGAACTTCCGTACGAATTCCTGGAGGAACTTCCGGAGGAATTCCTGGAGGAACTTCCGGAGGAATTCGAGGAACTTCCGGAGGAATTCCTGAGGAACTCCGAGGAATTCCTGGAGGAACTTCCGGAGGAATTCCTGAGGAACTTCCGGAGGAATTCCTGGAGGAACTTCCGAGGAAATCCTGGAGGAATTCCTGGAGGAACTCGGAGGAATTCCTGGAGGAACTTCCCGGAGGAATTCCTGGAGGAACTTCCGGAGGAATTCCTGGAGGAACTTCCGGAGGAATCCCTGGAATAACTTCCGGAGGGATTCCTGGAGGAACTCCCTGAGGAATTCCTGGAATAACTTCCGGAGGAATTCCCTGAAGAACTTCCGAGGAATTCCTGAGGAACTTCCGGAGGAATTCCTGGAGGAACTTCCGGAGGAATTCCTGAGGAACTTCCGAGGAATTCCTGGAGGAACTTCCGGAGGAATTCGGAGGAACTTCCGGAGGAATTCCTGGAGGAACTTCGAGGAATTCCCTGAGGAACTTCCGGAGGAACTTCCGGAGGAATTCCTGGAGGAACTTCCGGAGGAATTCTGGAGGAACTTCCCGGAGGAATTCGGAGGAACTTCCAGAGGAATTCCTGGAGGAACTTCCGGAGGAATTCCTGGAGGAACTTCCGGAGGAATTCCTGGAGGAACTTCCGGAGGAATTCCTGGAGGAACTTCCGGAGGAATTTCTGGAGGAACTTCTTCCTATGAATTCCTGGAGGAACTTCTTCCTATGAATTCCTGGAGGAACTTCTTCCTATGAATTCCTAGGAGGAACTTCCGGAGGAATTCCTAGGAGGAACTTCCGGAGGAATTCCTAGGAGGAACTTCCGGAGGAATTCCTGGAGGAACTTCCGGAGGAATTCCTGAAGGAACCTGAGGAAATCCCAAGGAACTTCCGGAGGAATTCCTGAGGAACTTCCGAGGAATTCTGAAGGAACTTCCGAGGAATTCCTGAAGAACTTCCGAGGAATTCCCTGGAGGAACTTCCGGAGGAATTCCTGGAGGAACTTCCGGAGGAATTCCTGAGGAACTTCGGAGGAATTCCTGGAGGAACTTCCGGAGGAATTCCTGAGGAACTTCCGGAGGAATTCCTGAGGAACTTCCGGAGGAATTCCTGAGGAACTCCTGAGGAATTCCAGAGGAACTTCCAGAGGAATTCCTGGAGGAACTTCCGGAGTGAATTCTTGAAGAACTTCCGGAGGAATTCCTGGAGGAACTTCCGGAGGAATTCCTGGAGGAACTTCCGGAGGAATTCCTGGAGGAACTTCCGGAGGAATTCCTGGAGAAACTTCTGGAGGAATTCCTGGAGGAATTCCCGGAGGAACTTCCGGAGGAATTCCCGGAAGAACTTTCAGAGGAATTCCGGGAGAAAGTTCCGTAGGAATTCCCGGAGGAACTTCCGTAGGAATTCCCGGAGGAACTTCTGGAGGAACTTCTGCAGGAACTTCTGGGGGAATACCTGGAGGGACGTCCGTAGGAATTTGTCCTATTGGTCTTTTTTGCTTTATTTGTCTTATTTGTTTTATTTTGCTTATTTGTTTTATTTGTCTTATTTATTTTCAACTGTTTATCTGATCTTATTCATATATTTGATTTCAATATATAATATATATTATATTTGGTATCCTCGTGTTCACAAATAGGAATACGCTTTTTTTTTGTGTCACGCTAGATACAAAGTTGACGGACTTTCTACCGCTCTCATCGCTCCTTTCTTGCCATGCGCCACAAGAAAATATGCTGTTGGCTGCTCTCCTGAAATGGTAACTTTTGTATGGAATTTAAAAAACTTGGTTGAAGTAAAAAGAGCTTCCTGCAAAATTTATTGCGGTGACATATACTTTTTATTACATTATTACATCGTTGGAAAAATTCAAAACTTTTGTCAGTTGGGTTTTGCGAAATTCGGTTCCTTTGTGCTTCAAATCATTGGAGAGAGTACTGAGAAGCGAAAATTTCAGTTCAGTATTTAGAGCTTAATTCAAATTTGGGAAATAGTAGGTCCATGAAATTTTGTAGGAACATTCCTTGATAAATTTCAAAGAGATTGTCAGTTGGGATAAGCGAAATTCGTTCCCAATTCCGAGTTATAGACATTTTAGCACGAAAATAGCGCTCTACCGCGAGAGAGCTTCCCTCAGACCTTAAAGTTCTGTGTTTGGGCCTGAAGATAGGCAATAAAAATAATAAATAGACAAAATTCCCAGACACAGACTTTATATTGCTGGTGCCACATGGCACAAAATTCTTCGGTGTGCCCATATAGGATCAGAATCCTAAACGAAGTAGAGCTATGTATACAACGGCTTGGCTGTTGTAGACAAAATGCAAAACGCAATGAAAATACATTTGCGGGATTTGACTGATGGACCAAAAACTTCTAGGGAAACCCCGTCATAGGGGAACTGGGGGTAGGACGCCCACGTTAAGGAAAATGCCATTTTTATCAATGAAAACCACCATTTCAGCCAGTTTTCATCAGCGCATACTAAAGAACAGCATATCTGCGACTGACTACCGATGACAGATATCTAATTGTACATTTTATTGCACAGAAATTTGATTTTTAAAAAGCACCCGAAAAATATTGATTTTGAAACCATGCGGGGTGAGATGCGCCAGTGGATGGGTTAAAACGCGCATGTGTTTATCGTACTGATTTACTACTGATTAAGGCAATTAACCGAATGTTTCAGCTGTTTCGGTCATACGAAATGAGCATGGGCGTACTGCCCCACACCGACCTCAGAAGTTTGAAGGCCCATCAAATCGTTTTAAGACCAATTTTGACGACGATTTCGTGTGGAACATAAAGAACACGAGTAAGCAGCATGGCTCATGGCTCAATTATTAATTTACCAATGAATAACAGCGATAGAAAGACTAAATTTCACCGAGCTAGAATTGCATCAAAACACGCAAAAATCATTTTTTCGAGTTTTTCATGTGTAACTAGAGAAAAATCATGAAATATATGTATCCAATGGCAATATTTTTCATTGATTCATCGTATAGACTATTTAAAATAATCACAATATAGATATTTAACCTTATTCAGGGGTGGCGCGTTTTAACCCCTATGGGCGTGTTACCCCCACTTCCCCTATCTCGCAATGGGAAAACACATTGAACGTTTCTCTCGGGGCACAGGGAGATCGTCAGTTATTTTATTTTGTTGAAGGTGTTGTTGATTGTTTATTTTTAATGTTTGTAAAAATGAATTTATTGTAATATGGCTCCACGACAAAAAGTTGTAACTCAGGTGTTGAGGACAAGATTCTTCACTTACCAAGATGTAAGTTAAGTAATTTTAAGCTCTGTCACCTTGAATGGTGTTTTTTCCTGTTTTCTGGCATCTGTAAGTGATGCGTCAGGAACTATGTTTTGGTTACCGTCTTTTGTTATCGCTACCGTTACCGTTATGTTATCTTTTCTGTTACCTAAATCAATGCTCGAACTTCCATCATTGCATGGATTGATCTGTTTGAGATTGCATGGATTAAGTTAGATTAGGAAGTAATCGTCCTCCTCGACACCTTTCCTCCAATCAAATTGACGAAATTTTTGTGGGTGTTTCTAGACCATCCACAAAAATTTCGTTCCCGTTTGTTGAAGGTTGTGTTACGGTTTATTTTATCTAGACCAACATTTGAAAAGGGCGTAACAGCCAAATTTTATTCCTTCTGATTCTTCGTATACATACATAGCTCTATATGTACACGAACAATCAGAAGGAATAAATTTTGGCTGTTACGCCCTTTTCAAATGTTGGTCTAGTTATCTTACCTGTAAGTGACGATGTTTGAATGGAATTGTGTTCGTACCATTTCTTAATAATTGCATATTATTCGGCAACTAGAATTGCATACAACTGCCGAATAATATGCAATTAATTGTAATCAAGTGTCGGTCTTCCAATGTCATTAGTCGTCTGAGTACACGCGACCGCTTACGTAAGGCAATCAAACTCATCAAATGCCTTAGCCAAGCAAGCCTATGGCCTAGCAGAGTGCGATTGATTCGCATTCTATACCAACCCGTTGCTTGACTGTGGATATACAACAGTAAAGCATATGTGTGGATTGGACAAATCAAGCATCCGAAAGATATTCAATTTGCAAAAAAGAAGAGCAACCGCGGTGGAGGTTGGTACTCGGATTCTGATGGCTTTTCCGCAAACGTGACCTTCAAGTGGTCTTGTTGTCCAGAGAGTAGGAGGTTGAGGGTTCGCGTCCCTCCAAGACACGTGGATTCTTTTTCGCAAATTTCATATCAATTTGTCCATTTCGAAACATATGCTGTGCATATGCACAGCCAAGATATTTAACATTTCTTAATGTTCTGTGTTTGGGCCTGAAGATAGGCAATAAAAATAATAAATAGACAAAATTCCCAGACACAGACTTTATATTGCTGGTGCCACATGGCACAAAATTCTTCGAGGTGCCCAAATAGGATCTGAATCCTACACCAAATAGAGCTATGTATACAACAAGCTGTTGTAGACAAAATACTAAAGGCAATAAAAACACTTTTGCGGGATTTGACTGATGGACCAAAATCTTATAAGGATATCTCGCAATGAGCAAACACATTGAACGTTTCTCTCAGTGCACAGCAGTTGCTGGGCAGGTGCACAGTGATTCAGATTCAGCTGTGTTACTTGCACGGCTTTTAACGATTGGCTTCTCCGAAGGGACACGCAGGCCCGCCCATAGCATGGTTCCGGGCCTGCTTCTTGCTGGCGCAGATAAGGCACCTAGGTGCCTTGTCGCATTCCTGCGCCTTGTGTCCCTCCTCGCCCCAGCGACGCCACATCTTGCTTCGGTCTGGGCCCTTGCAGTCATAAGACTTGTGCCCGGACTCAAGGCACCAGTAGCACCTGTCCACTGAAGGTGGCTGGAGCACGCTTACTGGGCATACTGACCAGCCGATCTTCAGCTTCCCTTTCTCAGTGACCTTTTTGGCGTCAGCCACCGGTAGTCTGAGATAGGCTACCTGCGTACCAAAGAATCCCCCTCTTAGACGTACAGAGGACCACTCAATCTCTGTGCCGCACTGCTCTTTGACGGCAGAGACGACGTCTTCCGCGGTCGTGACCTCGTCCAGCTGCTTACACTGGAGGGTCATTTCCGCACCCAACGACATGACCTAAACGCCGTCACCCAAGACCTCCTGGGCAAACTTTTTGTAAGCTACACCGCTGGATTGCGCGCCACGCTTCAGTACCAAGATCATTTCAGCGTTCTTGGTACGTCTGATGCTGCGCACATCCTGACCCAGGGCCGATAGGCTATCGACCGCTCGCAGCGATTTGAGGACATCGGCATACTTGTCCTTGTCGGTTTTCACCAGCAAGGCCTCGCCTCTGTCTCTCACCTTCTTCGTAGGTCGAGGTGTGTTCGACTTCCGCATCCTACTGACCAGCTGCCAAGGATTTGCATCCCCTTCGGCGGATACCGATGGCTGGCTGGGGCCAGCTTGTGGCTCAGCAACTTGTGCCTGTCTAGTGCCTTTCACCTTCTTGGGCACACGCCCTTCAGGCTCCGGTGCACCATCCAGGCGACGTTTTGCCTTAATGGTGGCGCGTTTGGGTCGCTTCGAGCTTGGCGTTTCCTTACCCTCACTGGCCGTAATGGCGGTCGCCTCTTTCGCCGCAGTAACACCGCTAGGGGAGGAGAGGGTCTGGTCTGGATACCTTTGGCTACCTTCTCTGCTGCCGCTACACGCCTGATATAAGCGTCCTGTTCTTGTCTTGCGACTCGAACAGCTTGCCGAAGCACCAACAGGCTCTGCTTAAACTCCTTGTTGGTGTTCTGCTTGCCGCTTATGAACTCGATGATCTCATCAAGTTTCTCGGCCACCACCCGTATCCATGGTAGTGGCTCGTCAGGCGTGCAGGCAGGGCTACTCCCCACCACCACTGGAGACTCTTCGGTACTGCCAATAGCAGTAACCGTCACTCCACTCGCCCCCTCTTTAATAGGGGACCTCGCTAGACCCTTTTTGGCAAAGGGGTCCATCACCTCCAACTCCAATGATTGATTTCTTTCGATACTCATTGCTGTATGGGTCCCCCTGGCGGCTGCCGCCGAATCCTGCTGGAGTGGTCGCCTTCAGTGATCCCATGGTTATCTGTGCCTGCCTTGCGGCAAGCAGGGAGGCCATGCGAGGGTTGACACTTGCGTGTTCAGAGCCAGATCAGCGCAAGTCAGGAAAGGGCATCTGAGCCTACTCCCACCCAGTAGGCAAAACTGGATGGCAGGATTGGGCAGCGTGCTACAAGGCCCGCCACGGTTTTATGGGACGGCAGACAGCCTAGCCATTAGTCCACTCGCCGTTTCGAGTCGATGTCACCCGGCCCTACTAAGAGAGTAGAATGTCAGACTGCCAGCCCTCGCTTCACAATAACACAATATACCGTACACATAGCCATGACGTGCCTGCCAGAAACATAATTGGGACCTTACTGGCGTCAGCCTCAATGCGCTACCGCGCTCCCTCGTTTGTAGTTCATTTAGCCGCCTAGTCCTTCAACTGCCGTTGATACGCCATCGTTTCCAGCGAGCACCGCGCGGAGGCGAACTACGCTGCCCGCCTCGTCAATCGTCTAGCTGGACGCACGTGCTGTGGAGCGTGGTTTCAATTCCCGCCCCGGTAAGGAGAAAACTTTTTGTTATTGAAAAATTCTCTACTGGTCCACTGGGTGTTATGTGTTCACCAGCATCGTAATTACTTGAGCACCCTAAACTTCCTTGCTTTCCTGCTGTATTATTGTTGCAGCATTAATTGTTTGCAGCAATTTCGCTGTAGCAGTTCTGATGTAATGTTACTCTGGAAAAGATCAAAAAGAAAAAGGGAGAATAAGAAGGAAGAATGAATAAAGAAGACCGAAGAAAGAATAAAAAAGAAGGAGAAAGAAAGAAAGAGTGTAACATAATGAATAGGGAAAAAGAAGAAGGAAAGAGGAAGAAAGAAGATAGAAGAGGCAAGAAGGAAGATCGAAGATAGAAGAAGGAAGAAGGGAAAATAAAGATAAAAAGGTAGAAGAAAAAAAAAGAGGGTGTTCCGAGAACAAGCCTTTCCGACTTCTTTTAGCAGATCACGAAACTCCGTTTGGGCGTGGAAACAGCTTTAAGCTGGAATATTTATTTCATTGTTAAGTGCTATCTAACAATCCAACGAGTTGATTACTTACAATTGTTCGGTTTGAGCCAATTTAAAGTTGTTCTGTGTTCGTCTACCGCAATATGTGTTTAGCTTTAGCTTAGATTTAAAAAATAGTTGCACTTGCAGCTTGAAATTTTCAATATCTATCTGTGATAGCAAACTGTGATAAGGATTTTAAGTATAAGTATTTTAAATTGTAGTTGTAGGAATTTACTGTAAATAGACATAGGCATAAGCAAATTAACTATAAATATTAATTATTTCCACTCCACAACGTACACGTTCGATTCGTCTATCTAATTCAGAAACATAGATCACGGTTTATTTTCATTTCTCTCAATGAATCGACTGCTTTGAGCGTGCTTACAGCGGCACACTAGGAGTTAACTTTTGGAAATCAGTATGGCGAAAGGCATCTAAGGTTCGATTTCTCCAAATTAATCACTTTAATCGAAAAAATATTTGGTAGGCGTAGTAGCGGACACCATCCCTCATAACATAACCGGTACCAAATAGTTTTTCATGAAAAGTTAATAATTTTGAGAAAACCAGCGTTAGATGTCTTTCGCCATACAAATTTCTGGCGGTTAACTCTTGCTGGCTATTTTCGCATATACGATAGCGCCTGGAAGTGGAAGCGGCGAGTAGCAAATCAGCCACTGCCAATAATTCATTCTTCTTCGGCTGACGTTTTTTGAGAATGTTTGGGAAAAATCTAGTTTTTTTTTATCACTGCAATAGTGAGTGTTTAACGGGAATGATTTGCTCTGGTCAAAAGTTTGGGTTCCAAAACACTTTGATATATTTTTCAAAGGGTGAACTCAAACTTGTGGCCGGAGTGTACTTATGACATTAATGGCTTAATGGAATGTGACTGATTTGCGGTTATTTTCCAAAAGTAACTATCCAAGCTTGATTGATGTTAGATTTTTTATGATCAATCAGTTGTACATGTCTTTATTGTAATTCAGTTCTTATCAAGGAATTGTTTTCAAAATACCATAACCAATCTTGCAGATTCAGTGTTGTACTTGTTGTCTCTTTTAGCTTAGCGACAGAATGCGTGGTAGACCATGTCGAAGGTGCGAAATTTTTTCCGACCTCGCTTCTCGAAGAACGAATGATCTCGAGCAAACTGGTCGCATTAGATTATTTTTGCGTTCGATGTGCATCAGGTGCAACGCAAAACTCATGAGCCGCCGATGGGTGTTAATTGCAACGTTTTCAAGTGTTAATAAAATAAATCTCCTCAGAAGCGCTAACTGCAAGTGAACAACTGCGACGATGTTTTTTTTCTTCGCTCACTCGTTTCCATCTTGTTAGCCGTTCGAGAGGAACATGATTCCAGACGTCGGTGTCGATTTATTTTTTATGCTCTGATCGTGTTTCGATTTGGTAAATGGGTCTATTTGTAATGTTGTTAGTGGAGTTTACGAGAAATCATAACTATTAAATCTAATTTGTGCTGTGGAGCGATGTGCCTGTAAGTACTGGTTTTTCTGAAGCAAATTTGTAATTATTGCTGCATGTAGCTGTCGAAGAACAGGGCTGTGATTGGAATTTCCTTTCGTTGACGTATGCTTCATGTGTTATCAAGAACACGCAACGGTACAAACATGCCTTAGCCAAGTAAATGCTGTCACATTTTTTCAAATAAATTGGGTTCCATCATAAAACATCGTCTGTCCCGTGGAATGTAGTTCATCCTTGATTTTGAAGCACTAGCAAACCTACCGGTGGAATGCAAGCTTTTCTGCTTTACTTTTTAATAATCTAACATTTAATGATCATATGCAGCTGATGCCAACTAATCATTGCAACGAAACTCAATAATAGAGACATGTTTGGTTATTTGAAAAGTAGTAACAGAGACAAATACGAGTTTAGTACTCTCCATTTAATTCCACCAATTATTTTGATATCTTTGCAGATACGTATTTTGACCACAACTGTGTGGTCGTCTTCCGTGTCTCGTACTTGACTCGAAAAATCTTGAAAAAACTTAAAAAATCCATTACCATCTCGCGTGTTTGTTACACGAAGTGAAGCTTAGTACTACAGTCTCAAAACATGGCGCTAGTGTGACGTACGATACACAATGCCCGCGTCTCTGTCTGCAAAACTCAATTGAATTTAAAACGGCTGTTAAGTTCATGGCCGACGAAAATTTTGTTAGCCATGGTGTGTGGTGGTTATAATGAAACAGAACAACAGGCATTTATTTACAAGGGAACAAAACACCACGCGCCCACTTTATAGTCTGAAAAAAACATGGAGATTAGAGTGAGGAAAAATGTAAACTTCATCCAATCAAGTGAGATCAAGGTTTTTCTGACTCGTTTTGGGACCCAAATCAACTATGCGTTGCGTTGTAACGGAGTATTTCGTAGATTGCAAACTGATAGCTGTCATGTATATTATTTATCTTTCTTACCCCAACTGCTCATGGATTACTATTTGGGATTTAATAGCAACCCAATTGGATGATGATGATGATGATACTACCATCTATTGTAGCAAGGCACCGGCCGATAGCACTGGCCATATCTGACAAACGATTTGATCATGATTATACTACTGTTTGTATTTCATCAGACTCCTGTATGAAGGGCCAAAAATGGGTAGGGTGGTTCCATAAGCAGAGACACATATGCGAATCCACGGGATGAATACAGAATCTCCTTCCAGAAGAAAGTTCGTACATACAATAATATAACCTAGCCCTCGTTTCCCTGATTGACCCAATAGATGGGGAGAAGAACCCGCCCTTTATCCACGAGATGTTAACAATAGGAAGTTGGCGATTCCACTCTTCCTATCCAACTCGCTTCAATCGGGTGCCCTGATGGTTTTTTTTATGGTATATAATCATATAGTTTCAATATAATTTGGTAAATATATATAATGGAATTCTCTCACCAAGTTTCAATTCCATGTCCTGGACGGGAAAGGAGCTTTCTTCAACGCCAGCTAGTCTTAGATTTATGCCTTCAGAGATAGAAAACCAATAGCTCTTCAAGAGATGTTCTGGTTTAGAAAGGGGAATATGCTTCATTCTGAAAAGATGAAATAAAAAGACGGATGGCAGTATCATACATAATAACATAATTGTTTTGATTAATATGAATACTTATTCTGACTTTTTTATACGCATTGCTTTATGAAGGGTCAAAAATGGAGACTGTGGACTCGTAAGCAGATACACTTACGCAAAACCCTGCATACGGTTCCACTCTACAGTACTTGTTGGGCACTCCACTTCTTAACCTGTCTAAGGAAGAGCGTGTCAAATTCACTGTTTTAATAGTAAAAAAACAATATGAGTAATAAACTGAAAATACTGAATACAAACTCTACAATTAATGTAACAAACTTTTCCCTTCAAAGCAATTTCAAACTTACGATATGCTTCCATTTAAAAAGTAGTTGCCCAAAGTCACAAAAACCAACTTCAATCAACAATTAACTTAAGATTTAGTTGAACATATTAATTCGTAAGAGAAATCTCTGCAGTTAGTACTCATTGCATCACCGTCAGCCTTAACGGATAAAACCATAAAGTTTGTTAAGCAAAATTTGAAATTTTCAACCCTCGCATTCCTTCATTAAGCAGCCTCAAAAATTTACATGAGTCGTCATCTTTTACTAAACTCTCCCTCTTCCGTGAATATGTCTCGTACTTTTTGTATGGCCAAACTAAGAACACATAGCAAAACAAATGATAAACCTCAAGATTCACAATTTCCAAAAGCGAATAAAACCAATATAAAAAATGAATAAGAAATAATTTTATACTTAGTGAACTCCATCGGCATAAACAAGACCATGACTTGACATCCAAGAACACGCACTGATTTCCGCTTCGACTTCGATTTCAACGAAGACCCGGTTCAATTTTGCCAAAGTGCTTATATGAAGACAGCATTGTCTCCATCGATTACCATCTGTTGCGTTTTTCACTTAGCATATTCCAGAACAGCTATAGTAATGTAATAATGTAGCTGTTGAAATCTACGTTGTATGGAAGTTTCTCATATAGGGTCACGATGATAGCTAGGTTTTATGGCGAATCTCCAGTCTTGATGTTCCTTCATTTATATCGGTTTCTTCCTTCAGCGTTAAGGTTTTCTAGATCTGGTCTAAGTTCTCGAAGCTACATCTTTCACACACAGGAGCATGGCGCGGACACACTTACACGGGGAGCGAATTTTTTGGTGACGATATACTCAGCATTGTTTTATTCCGATTCAAAAAGTTGTGATCGGAATTCACCGAATAATGAGCCAAAATTTGGAAGACGCGTAAATTACGTCTTCCCCATTAGAGGTGTGCGCCGCCGCGCCACGCCGCCGCCGCCGACAGTTTTTGACACGATGCCGCCGCCGACACTTTTGCATCGGCGCGCCGCCGTTTAAATTTTTTCACGCCGTTGGTCTATAATTTTCCACGCCGAATCAAAATTTAAGAAATCCGCAGAATTTTCCGCAGAAAATGCGACGATTCAATGGAATTTCCGTAGATTTTTCCGGTTGATCCCTAGAACATCACGTTAGAATTCCGTTTACGTGGAAATACCAAATATATCCTTAAAAATTCCATACCATTTTCCGTTGAAATTTCGTATATCCTACCGTGAAAAGTAAGATAAGCTTCGAGTGTAAATTTCGAAGAATTTCGTGTTGAAATCCAAAAAAAATATCGTCGAAATAGATTTTTTGAACGGAGAAGAGTCGTTTGGCAGAAAGCCATTTTGTCGAAAGCAACAATGCCCAACAAACATTGGAGGAGAATAAAGCGCTTATATGACCAGAATTAGTCTTCTATAGCATATACAGTCACCTCTCCACATCTCGATATTTAAGAGACCATCGAGATAGGATGAGATCGAGGAATGGAAAGAAAATTAAAATGGGTAATAGATCCAAAAAAAGCTTGTTGCTATGAAAAATGACAACAAAATAAATCATATCGACATAGAACCTGAACAAAATATGACCAGACCACATCGAGATAGGGAGGTTATCGAGATGTAGAAGGCCTAAATGTATGTGAATTGAAGAGACCGAGAAAACCATTAACATACGGAGATATACCGAAATATAGTACATCAAGATATTGAGAGTCGACTGTATAGCTAAAGTTCAAGCTCTATCTGGTGAAATTGCAAATGTCACAAGAGAGAATTCTCTTCGTCGACTTTTCCTCTTTTAAATAAAAGTGACAAGCAGAAGACTTATTTGCGGTTTTATAAGAGGGAAAGTCGATGAAGTCGCAAGGATGTTATCGATCATTTAGTTATTTGCGCTCGATCATTTAGTAGTTTATCTATAACTCATTCCAGAAGCTGAATTTCAAAATCATTTGTATGGTGGACTTCAAGTGGGAAGGTTTTTCTACAACTCTGCCTAATGATTCTTTGCTAGAACTCAAATAATAACGGAGTTATATCGCTAGTTGCAGTAACTTTATCTAAATGATTGGAATTTCATTATCATTTAGTTTAAGTTACTTTAACTATAGTTATAACTTTTTTACTAGTGGAATTCAAACAACAAACTATAAGGCAGAGTTGCAGAAAAACCTTCACACTAGAAGTCCGCCATACAACACATTTTGAAATTCAGCTTTTGGAATAAGTTATAGACAAACTACTGAATCATCAAACGCAAATTTCTAAATGATCGATAACATCCTTGGATGAAAGTCTTGCGGCATTCGCCCTTTTTCCAAATAGAGCTTGAATTGTTTGTTGGTAAGTCCGAAAGTTGTTTGGCCTAATATACTACATTTGGCTGGAGCCCATCTAGTCTAAAATTACTTTGCCAAAAATGCCATTTGGTCGAACAGTTCCTTTGGTTAAGAAAAAACAGTTGACCGAATAGCTCAATTGGTCGAAATAAGCATTCGACCGAAAGTGTCGTTCGGCTGAATTGGTCATTTGGCAGAAAATGCTGTTTGGCTGAAATGTGTGTTTTTCAGAAAGGACATTTTCGGGCCAAACTACTCTTTCTGCCAACGAGCATTTCTACCAAATGACATATTCGGCCAAATGATCAAGTCGGTCAAATGACTTTTTCGGCCAAACGACTATTTCGGCCAAATTACATTTTCAACAAAAAAAACTGTTAGAGCAAAAAACTTTTTCGGTCAATTACCAATTCAGCCGAATGAGGCTCTCGGCTGTTTGTCGCTTTCCGCCAAATGTCATTTTCAGTCAATCCATTTTCGACCTAATACCGTTCTGGATAAACGTTTGATTCGACCTAATGGAATTTGGCCTAACCAGTTATTGGAATAAATGGCTTTTCGTCGAATGATTTCGACCAAACGACAGGTAGGGCCATTTGGCCGATAGACACAAGGCCGAAAGGTGTTTGGCCGAAAATGTTATTTGGCCGTACAAACTAATAGGCCAAAGTCCATCTGGCCGACAATTTGATCTAGCTGAAATAGACATACGGCCGAAAATGTCATTCTGCCGACTAGCCATTTAGCCGAAAAAGTCGTTTGGCCGAAATGGTCGTTTGGCAGAAAGGCCATTTAGCCAAAAAATGTCAGATCATCGTAAGTTCAAACCTTACGTCGCTCATCGAGTTGGGGAGATCCTTTCTCTTACTCAGCCCGGACAATGGAACTGGGTTGCATCACAACACAATATTGCAGACTCGAGAAATGTTCGGATTGTTGAAGGTCTTTGTAGCGACGGAGTTGCTCAACGGTAGCTCAAAGCTGGAATTATATTTCAGTGTAATAAACAAGTAAATTTTTAGATTTTTTATAAGGGCTTACATGGTCTTCTTCTGTTCCTTGCACACTCCTTGCTTGCCTTAATCGAAACCCAACCGCATTCCGCTATACCTCATTCGCAATCGTCCGATTTGACATGTGTCAAGCGATGTTAAGTGTGGCCAGAACAATAACCGTTTTGCCCAATCGTTCATACAATTCGGCTGGATGCTTTTTGAATTAAAATATTATTCGGCCCATTGGCTTTCGCCAAAATATTTTCGGTCAAACAACCCTCTTCTTTTTAATTCCCTGAAGAAATCCAAAGAAATCTTTCAAAAATCCGATTTTTTTCGTTGAATCACATAGAAGCTCTGAACAATTTTGGTTTAAATTTCATAAAATTCACCTCGGAAATTCAGAACAAGAACATAGAAAATAGGAAAACATCCGGTGCAAATTCCAATTTATTTCTTATTAAAAAAATTTCGAACAATGTGCCGTTAAAATCTAATTTTGTTTTGTTGATGTCCACATTTTAAACAATCTCGCGCAGAAAATCTGAAGAATTTTCTGAGTAAATTTCGAAGAATACTCAACAGAAATTTTCCGTGGAATTTCCGAACATTTTACTGTAGAAACTCAAGCAATTTTCCTTATTAAGAAAATTATTTTGAGCTTTTTAGTGGAATGTCTTCACTTGTCATAAGACGAGTTGGTACAACCAGGGTTGCCACATATACAGATTATTCTGTATTTTACAGATTTTTGGAGTAGAGCGGTGACCAAGAATCTGTATATACAGATATACAGATTTTTAGCAAAATTACAGGTTTTACAGATTTCTTGTAGAGTACAGTACTGAAAATTATAAATAAAATTTTATAAATAATATGCACTTAGTAACTACCTGTTTTCAATAAGATTTGGGGCTTATAAAATTATATTCTTCGCCACTGATCTGAATAAAGGCCATTTTCAAATTAGCAAAAAATAATTTGATTTGAAAAGACAGAATATGTTGGCTCTGCCAGGTTTTACTTTTTATTAACAGTTTATGCAAATCAACGATTTTGAAACCAGATTATGCTTCGCAAAATGTTCAGACTATATTTAAAACAGGGGTCTCAAAAAAAGGTTTAAGCAATAATAAAAGAGAAACAGATCTAGCCTTTTTTCACATATTCAGAAACAATTAATCAGTAGTTCTATTCAGTGGGTATAGCTTGCTTGAGTGAGCAATGTGGTTAGTCCCCTAAAGTTGCGTACATGGCTACCATAGCTGAAGATGGACTCTCGACTTTTTCAAAACCAAATTTTGTTCAAAAACCATTTTGATTGGGTTTAGATGGATACAGATTTTCAATACAGATTTTTTGGCTTGAGATACAGATATTAAGATTTCCTGAAGAAAACATGCAGATTTAAATGTGGCAACCCTGGGTACAACCCCATTTAATTCCACCACTTAATTGTACCTTGACAGATACGTCGAGTCACGTACGAGACACTGAGGACGACCTTACTGTTGAGGTCGAAATACGTATCTGTCAAGGTACAATTAAGTGGTGGAATTAAATGGGGTTGTACCAACTCGTCTTATGACAAGCAATTTTCCTTGGAAATTCCAAAGTATTATCAAAACTTTAAAGTAGTTGTCATGGAAAGTCCGAAATTAATTTTCAAATTAATATTTTAGAGAAGCTCAGAGAATTTTCGAGAGAAGTTCTTCCGTTGAAGTCTTGAAAACATCCTGAAAAAATGCAGAAAAAAAACATTAAGAAACAAGCGTTAAAAATCTCCACGCCGATTCACGCCGCCGCCGCCGTCGGCTAAAATGGCTTTCGGCGTGACGCCGAAAACGCCGCCGCCGCCGACTAAATTTCCTACAAACGCCGCCGCCGATGATTTTCGGATCGGCGCACACCTCTAATTCCCCATACCAATGATTGCTTCGATCCCTATTTAATAGCAACCCAATTGGAGGTCCAAAATGATAAAGCATGAAAACTACCATTGCCGGCCACGTCCATCTTCTCCGTTACTAGCGACTCACCGACGCCCTCATAGATGTCAAGGAGTGGGATGGTTGGAGGAGAAAATCTTTTTAGGAGGATCATCATAAGCAAATCATGAGTTTGAATGAACGTTGGGAGTGACCATGCTAAGAAAATTAATGTCACTCCATTGATGATTGTCCTGGGATGGGACGAAGCTATTGAACTTGTCCTGGCTAATACGCCTAGGTTTAAGCGCCATTGTTCGCTCTCTGAAACGAGAAAGAAAGTAAATATATCAAATGACCCTACTCACCATTTGTTTCCAATCGGAATTAATAAGTCATATAATTCACTCATTACAGAAGCTGATTTTGCAATGAGGTTCTGTTAATTTTGCTCACTGTATTTTTCCTATAGACCCACTAAAAATGATTATTTGAATTCCTCTAGATACTGAGTTAGAGCCCTATAGTTAAGCTACCTGTACCAAATTATTGAAAATTATTATTTTTACTGTATTCAGTTAACAGCGTTCTCACTTCTTACAACACTTTATCAAATATAGTTCCGGAAAAAAAACTGCTCTAAAACTGCTAAAAAAAGGATTCATTCTTCATAATGATAATCAAAGTCGAAAGGAAATAAAACTTTTTAGAATATCAGGAAAACTCAATTATCAGGAAGCATTATTTATTTATTATCAGACTAAGGCCGGAGTGGCCTGTGCTGCACATAAAAGCCTTCTCCATTCAGCTCGATCCATGGCTGCACTTCGCCAACCACGCAGCCTACGGAGGGTCCGCAAATCGTCCTCCACCTGATCGATATACCTGCCCGCTGTGCACCTCGCCTTCTTGTTCCCGTCGGATCGTTGTCGAGAACCATTTTCACCGGATTACTGTCCGACTTTCTGGCTACGTGCCCGTCCCACCGCAGTCTTCCGATTTTCGCGGTGTGAACGATGGATGGTTCTCCCAATAGCTGATGCAACTCGTGGTTCATTCACCGCCTCCACGTACCGTCCGCCATCTGCACCACACCATAGATGGTACGCAACACTTTCCTTTCAAAAACTCCCAGTGCACGTTGGTCCTCCACGAGCATCGTCCAGGTCTCGTGTCCGTAGAGAACTACCGGTCTTATAAGCGTTTTGTAGATAGTCAGTTTGATACGGCGACGAACTCTATTCGATCGGAGCATCTTACGGAGTCCAAAGTACGTACGATTTCCAGCCACTATGCGCCTCCGAATTTCTCTGCTGGTATCGTTGTCGGCGGTCACCAGTGAGCCCAAGTACACGAAATTCGTCACCACAGATAGAAACTCGTGGTGAGTGGCTTACATTGACCTCTCATGAGCCTCTTCCTATCATGTACTTCGTCTTCGACGTGTTGATGACTAGTCCAATCCGTTTAGCTTCGCTTCTCAGTCTGATGTAGGCTTCCTCCATCCTCTCAAAGTAACGTGCCATGATATCAATGTCGTCGGCGAAACCAAATAACTGGGCGGACTTCGTGAAAATCGTACCACTCGCGTCAATCCCTGCCCTTCGTATTACTCCCTCCAAAGCGATGTTGAATAGCAGACACGAAAGACCATGCCGTAACCCTCTACGCGTTTCGAAGGGACTCGAGAATGCCCCTGAAACTCGAGCTATGCACATCACCCGATCCATCGTCGCCTTGATCAACCGTATCAGTTTATCCGGAAATCCGTTTTCTTGCATTAGCTGCCATAGCTGGTCCCGATCGATTGTATCATATGCGGCTTTGAAGTCGATAAATAGATGATGTGTGGGCACGTTGTATTCGCGGCATTTCTGCAATACCTGATGTATGGCGAACACCTGGTCTGTGGTAGAGCATTCACCCATAAATCCCGCCTGCCTGCGGCAGAACCTTATCCTTCCAGACCTTGGTAATCACCCAGTGCAGCGCTCTAGCCAGTGCCTCACCACCGTGTTTAAACAGCTCTCCTGGTAGTTGGTCAACTCCAGACAAAACTCGAATTGAGCCTAATCTATATAATGAAGGAGTCAGAAATATGTTTCGATAGCTGGGCAAGCAGGGTAAAGGAATTTGAAAACCGTAAACTTTCAAAAAAAATCATAAAACACAATTTAATATTTAAAATGGTAATATTTTCAATACCACCCTAACTAAAAAGATTTATTCTATCAAACCATATTGCAGCTTCCGCAAACTTTTTAGTTCTTCCGCTGCATCGTCACCAATTCGTCATTTCACACAACCAGCGCGACGGTAACACATTTTCCTCGCACTAAATCCATATTTATCGCAAGCTGGACATTAACTTTCGAATAAGAACCGGTGCCATAAACCATACATACAAAACTCGATCGGATCAAAAATCACACAAAATGTCACATTCGAAGATTACACTTCCGACAAAAAGCTATGCTTGTGGGTGTTCTCCAGCCAAAACTATGCAAAACCGCCGATTGGTCCGAACAGCGGAAAAAATCACGGAAGCAAAATATTTAGACGTCATTACTCGCGCACGGCACGCTACGATCGTTTTGGAACCCAAATCAATTATGTCAGAGATATTCACACCGGGAAGTCTATGGTTGTTAAAGAGCAAAACTCTTCTTTCTTTTTGTCCGGATTTTTACATTGAGAAATGATTCCGAATAACTTCAATTAGTTCCCCAGCCATATGGGGGAACTGCTCCTGGATTTCATCTCATGGCTCCGATGTTCATCCCATCAAAAACAAAGCAAAGAAAAGGTATTTGATTTATTTCTTATTTTAATGATTTTTTTCAGCTGAGGATTACTATGTGGTCTAACATTTTCTTGGCTTTTGTGCACACACATACACACATATGTACATACACACCAACAGACAGAAATTTGTTCAGCTCGTCGAGCAGAGTCGAATTGTATACAACACTATGGGTCTCCAAAATTTCTATAGAAAGTTCATTCTTGGGGTGATTCTACAACCTTTACAATTGCTTTAGTACTATCTGTTGAGATGATCGATTTGTGACTTTGTTGCACACTCACCGTTTTGAAAGTGAGGAGAACAGAGGATGCGAACTTCATTTCCAATTTAATTGGCATTTGACACGCACATCCCAAGGTGCTTCAATTTCTTATCACCGGAGCCCAAGTGACGTTCTGAATGATTTTCTCATTCCCGACTGTATACTTCATCAGCGCTTCCCAAATTGCTATGTAAAAACAAACAGAAACATTAGACGTTGAAATTCGACAACTGAAGATTTCCAATTGTTTCGCTGCGTTTGGACCAGACATACTCGTTTCGCTGGTTGGGCTGCGCGCGATCGCGACCTTCCTTGATCAGCGACTCTGACCTCTGGACAACGCAGAATAAGGAGGACCTTCGGAAAAACGATCCGCCAAGCAAAAGCTCAACAATGGTAAAAATCAGTGTAATCAATGCGTCTTGCGAAATTTACTCCTGGAGGGTTGATGACATGGAATTATGTCGCACTTTAATTCCACGTTTGTTCGTCCATGCTGCAGCGAAAACGATTGCATTCGGAGGCTGCCGTCATTCGATTCTGGCCGGCTAATTGAATGGAATCGAAATCCGGAGGCGATTCCATTGCACCACAGAAGCATTTTCATTGGGATTGGGTCTTCTGCAGTTGCAATAATGACTTCTTTATAATTGTACAATAGGGTGTTAACGCAAAAAATATACTCCAATAAAGTCGAGTCAAGTACGAGACACTGAAGACGGCCTCACAGTTGAGGTCGAAATACGTATCTCCAAAGATAACAAAACGTAGTGGAATTAAATGGAAAGTACTAAACTCGTCTTAGAAGGTTGAATCGGACTCCTAATCCTTAATCCAAGCAGTTTCATTTGAGTGACTATTTTGAAACACCCTATTGAACGTCCCACTGGTGTTCCTAAATTGAACCGGTTCCGGAATTGCAATCGGACCTTTGTTTGTTTATTGAATGACATTTTCTCCAGTCAAGTGGTACCGCCATTCGTTGGCAGATTAGTCAGCAGAAGGAATCGTTTGTCAGCGGTCCTCTTATTGGGGAGCCACGCAGTTCGACTGGAGCTCGGTGGTTACTCATTAAAATATTAACGAAAATCACTTAATTTGAGGTTGAATTAAATTTATTCGTTTTTAATGCATTCTGATCAACGGTTACCCAGTGAACTCGAACAATAATGCGATTCGAGGGCTCGACGTCTGTTTGTGGATATGCAATGCATAGCAATACAAAGTTTCTTACATTGTATCACATGACAAAACTGATATTCATAAGTGATTATAATTCATTCAGCTATGGTATCAGGATTATGCTTTCTAATTACTGTGATTTGGACTCGGATTGTTTCATGAACTTTAACTACGCTTAAGCCTGTGCGTCAAAAATAAATGGGCTTGCCAGCATAAGAAAGCTGTCCACGTCACCGAATATTGTTTTACCCGATGGCTATGAAAGGATAAAAAAATGGATTCCCTACATTTTCCAAAAGTTCCTTGGGAAATCTCCGGAGGAGTTCCTGGGGGAACTTCAGGAGAAATACCTGGGGGATATTCCGGAGGAGCTCCTAAGGGAACTTCCGGAAGGAGCTCCTAAGGGAACTTCCGGAAGGAGCTCCTAAGGGAACTTCCGGAAGGAGCTCCTAAGGGAACTTCCGGAAGGAGCTCCTAAGGGAACTTCCGGAAGGAGCTCCTAAGGGAACTTCCGGAAGGAGCTCCTAAGGGAACTTCCGGAAGGAGCTCCTAAGGGAACTTCCGGAAGGAGCTCCTAAGGGAACTTCCGGAAGGAGCTCCTAAGGGAACTTCCGGAGGAGTTCCTAAGGGAACTTCCGGAGGAGTTCCTAAGGGAACTTCCGGAGGAGTTCCTAAGGGAACTTCCGGAGGAGTTCCTAAGGGAACTTCCGGAGGAGTTCCTAAGGGAACTTCCGGAGGAGTTCCTAAGGGAACTTCCGGAGGAGTTCCTAAGGGAACTTCCGGAGGAGTTCCTAAGGGAACTTCCGGAGGAGTTCCTAAGGGAACTTCCGGAGGAGTTCCTAAGGGAACTTCCGGAGGAGTTCCTAAGGGAACTTCCGGAGGAGTTCCTAAGGGAACTTCCGGAGGAGTTCCTAAGGGAACTTCCGGAGGAGTTCCTGAGGGAACTTCCGGAGGAGTTCTTGGGGGAACTTCCGGAGGAGTTCTTGGGGGAACTTCCGCAAGAGTTTCTGGGGGAACTTCCGGAGGAGTTCCTGGGGGAACTTCCGCAAGAGTTCCTGGGGGACCTTCCGGAGGAGTTCCTGGGGGACCTTCCGGAGGAGTTCCTAGGGGAACTTCCGGAGGAGTTCCTGGGGGAACTTCCGGAGGATTTTCTGGGGGACCTTCCGGAGGAGTTCCTGGGGGAACTTCCAGAGGAGTTTCTGGGGGAACTTCCAGAGGAGTTCCTGGGAAAACTTCCGGAGGAGTTCCTGGGGGAACCTCCGGAGGAATTTCGGGGGGGAACTTCCGGAGAAGTTCCTGGGGGAACTTCCGGAGGAGTTCCTGGGAGAACTTCCGGAGGAGTTCCTGGGGGAACTTCCGGAGGAATTTCGGGGGGGAACTTCCGGAGGAGCTCCTGGGGGAACTTCCGGAGGAGTTCCTGGAGGAACTGCCGCTTAAATTGTTCTACATCGGCAGCGAATTATAAATCGCGCAACCCCTTGCCTTGATGTTTCGTATAACGCAATCATTCTGTTATAAGAGTACAACTTCTGCGATTCGATTTACTCATATGTTATGTGCTTTACAGGCCATTTTGCTCTAAGTTTAGTACCCACAATCAAGCTTTATAAAACGTCATCAACATACATATTGATATCATGAAAATTATTACCCCAGTCAAGGCAACCACTTTGGGCGCATGAGACATGGGACTCCATTCCACAATCTCGTCATAATCAACAAGTGATTTTGATATCCATTTAATAACTTAATACAAAATGATCCGCACGCAATGACGCTACTTTGAGTTTATTTTTGCGAGATTTTTTAAGTATGATTATGTTTCGCGAGAACCTGCTCCGCTTCCAACCCCAACGATACAATTTCGGACAACAGTTCCGACGCGTTCAAATCCCTATTTCTCATTTTGATGACTTAATGATATATGGTCGGTAACCAAGCCATTAACGCAACAAATCCTAGCGATGCACAGTGGCAGCTATTTGTTTAACATCGCAAAATATTTGTCGCGATGTTTTGATTCAAGTCGCAAAAAGTGATTCACTTTCTCGTATTCAAAAAAATGTTTGAAAATGGGAAACGTTTATTTATCCCCCCAACCCCTAAGTAATTATATTATAAACAAATTAGTTAATTAGTGTTCGGCTGTTCAGCTCTGATTCATTGTCCGAATTTTGATCGAAGCCTCGTCCGTCACGTCACTGTGCATCGGCGACGGCAAACTTGACGATGGCGGCTCGTTACGTGCCAAGTGCCTGCGAAGAAATCAAGTCCAACGCTCCCGCGGTTAACGGCGGCGGCACGAAAATCCCCCCAATGCAATCCATTCTGGCCGGACCAATTCCACGAAAATTAGCTCGGCCCCGATGCTAATGTGATAAAAATTGCATCGCGCCATTTTCACCACCGACAATCGGCCCGCGTACGCTTTCTTCCTTTTTGGGGCGTACGGGATCAAAGCGATCAAGACCCCCGAAGTAAGTGATTCCAGACGCGAGATTGGGGCGGTCACGCGAAAATGCTATTTGTCCCTTTGCTAAATGCTGACCAGGTGGAAAAAAATGATTGAGTGATTAAAGGGGAGGTGGTGCACTGTTTAACATTGTTTGCCGGATGACTAAATTATGATCGAAGCTGATGGGGATCCTTGAAGCTGTGGATGTTCACAGTAATTATGGAAATTCCACTAAATTAGTAACACATGGCATTTATTCTCAAATATGTAAAAGCTTTGCACCGCTATGTTGAATAAGGGTTAATATTGATTTATTGCGTTTTTATTTTTTACGCTGCACACCTCGCCTATTTTGTGTCCGTCAGATCGGCATCAAGATCCATTTACACCGGGGTTATTGTCCGACATTCTAATGCAACTTGTGGTTCATTCACCTCCTCAACGTACCGTCCGCCATGTGCACTCTACCATAGATGATACGCAGCACTTTTTCTTTCAAAAACTCCAATCGTGGTCAGGAAGCCCTAGTCTACCCGAATTCTGCATAGACCTGTGCGCCGATCCACTTTGAACCGGCGGCGGCGTGACCGCAATTTTCTAGCGGCTCGGATCGGCGCGATCCAAATTATTATTTCTTCGGTGTTGACGAACAATTGTTTTTGGAATATTATTTGCATGTCTCGTGCATTAATGGCAATAAGCATAATTTATATTGTACGCTGTTAAATAATCCTTCAGGAATATGATGAGAAAATGCACCTGAGTTTCAGTTAAAAATTTCTTTAGGAATTTCATTACTTTTTCTCCAGAAATTCTTCTTGAAATCTCTTCATAAATCTTAATTCCTAGTGAAAATACTATCAAAAATTCCGAATTATTTAGCCTGGCGGCCACAAAGCAAGGCCATACAGAAGGTGACTGGATCCATTTCTGGCTATTCTCGCGATTTTCTGCATAACATTCTCTACATTCATTCTCTAAAAACTGAATAAGTATCATAGCTCTTCATCGTATATTGTGCCGTCTAACTTATGAATGTTTCTGCATACATTTTTACATATAAACTTCCAACGAGTTTAGCACCGGCCAAACCTTGACCTATTTGGCTGAAATTTTGTCCTAAGGATCAGGGCATCAAATAGAAACGAATAAGAGGGCTGCCCATCAAAAAATTTGAAAAAGTATTTTTTGAGCCACCTTAGTCCCCATACATAAATTCTGGGACACGTATTATTCATTCCTCAGAATGAATTCACAGGAATTCTTGTAGAAGGAAACTTCTAAAAAGTTCCTATCGAAAGGATTCCCCAGAATACAAGGAGAAGAAATTTCGTATAATTCATAGGAGAAGATATTCTCATAATTCGTGAGGGAAAATTCCCGAGAGTTAGGATGTGATGAAAAATTCGCCGGGATCCTCGGAGGATAAATTCCTCCAAATTCCTTAAGAAGGAATTCATATTAATTTCTGGGGGAGGGATTCCACAAAATTCGTGCGAGAGAAATTTCCCTAACCTTTGGAGGGGCTAAAATCCTAAATGAGTATTTAGGAGAATTTCTGCAGAAGGAATTCATGTAGGAGAAATATTTATTTATTTATTTATTTTTATTTATTTCTTATGTTTCAAAATAAAAATGTCCCCCAAATCTAATTATTATATTTACAAACAAGGATAAAATATGCTCATAATACAGTAATCAGAATTCATAAGAAACACATCAAAACAATTAAACAGGACATATAAATTTTCAATTTTTGTGTTAATTTGTGCCTCGAAAGTGTGCAGCAAAAAGTCCTTGTAGAATAGCTGGCGATGAATTAAAATCAAAGAGATGGAACACTGCGTTAGAACTGGAATATTCCAGAGCCTCTGAAAGAGGTATTCTCCAAAAATACTAACCTTAGAAAATTTCACAATTCTTGTATAATGAGTTCCTAGAATTCCTGGAGGAGAATTTCTCGAGAGAGAAGAGAAGGTGTTGCATTCATTTAGATTTTTGGGTGGAATTATTCCCCATAACTCCTGAATAGGCAAGTTCTCAGACCACCTGAGATGGAAGAACCAAGAATGATAGGAAAATCAGCATCCCAGAATTCATGGAGCAGGAATTTCCTAGAGTCATAGAGAAATTGTTCAAAATTAAAGGAAAATAATGGGGAAGGGTCGTTTGGCCGAAACCCATTCGGCCGAAAGCCATTTGGCCAAATGCCACTAGGCCGAACAACCCATTAGGCCGAAACCCATCTGGCCGAAGTCATTTGGCCGAAAGGGTCATTTGGCCGAAAGGGTCGTTTGGCCGAAAGAGTCGTTTGGCCGAAAGGGTCGTTTGGCCGAAAGAGTCGTTTGGCCGAAAGGGTCGTTTGTCCGGAAGGGTCATTTGGCCGGAAGGGTCATTGGAAGTGAGAAATTAGGAATAAGAAGAGAGACGTCTCTCTTCTCACTTTTCATTTTTTTCTTCTCACTGTAAAAAGTGAGAAGCGCGAAATGAGTGAGGAGCGTGAAATAAGTAGTGAGACGTCTCACTACTCACTTCGCGTTCCTCTTTTTTTTACAGTGAGAAAAGAGGAATGAGGACTGAGACGTCTATCTTCTTACTCCTAATTTCTCACTTTTCGAGTGACCTATTTGGCCAAATGTATTATTCTGCAAAATGTCTTATTCTGCCAAATGTCCTATTTGGCCAAATGACCCTTTCGGCCTAACGACCCTTTCGGCTAAATGACCATTTCGGCCAAATGGCCCCAAATGACCCTTTCGGTCAAATGACCCATTCGGCCAAATGACCCATTCTGCCAAACGACCCTTTTGGCCTAATGACCCTTTAGGCCAAACGACTCTTTCAGCCAAACAATCCATTCGGCCAAATGACTTTTGGCCTCGTGGTCTGTTCGGCCAAATTGTATATTCGGCCAAACAATTTTCGGCCTAGTGACATTCGGCCAAATGGCTTTCGTCCGAATGGGTTTCGGCCAAACGACCCTTCCCCTCCAAAATAACAGTCTGCAGGGGCCAAAGTCCTGAAATCCTTGGAGGAAGAATTCCTCATGATTTCTGAAGCAATAAATGATCAGAACTCCTGGGTAGGAATTCTCAAGAACTTCTACAGAAGTTATAACCCTGTATTCTTGAAATACGAGTTTCCCAGAATTGCTAAAGAAAGAATCTTGCAAAATTTCTGGGAAAAGAATTTCTCTGAATTAAAGAATCTAAAATTCTTAACAGAGCAATTCCTCAAAACTCTTAGTGTGGTAACTCCCGACTTCTTGGAGGAGTCTTGAATTCTCAGAACTTCAGAAAAAATCGCTGGTGGTGGAGTTCCCGAAGTTTCAGAATCCCAGAAATTAATTTTCCAGAGTTCCGGGAGAACAAATTTCCCAGGAAGGGTTAGCTAAAAATGTGCCTGAAGGATTACCAGTTATGTTAAAAGCACGAGCATGATGGCCGTGCATTTCGTAGTTGCTACTCCGTGGTTGACCAGAGCAATCGCAATTACACAAGGAACCAATGGATGAAAGCATGGGATTTGCTTTTCAACCAACCAAATGTGCACAGTCCGAGAGCTCTAATATTCTAAATGGTCGATAACGCCACATCCTCACGGTTTATCGGGGATGGGAAGGAATTTATTATGTAATCACTCGCCCACTGCAAGACGAGACCACCTCTGCATTCGCCATGAATTCCTGTGGAATTTTATTGGAATCTAGGGGTTAGGTTCTACGGCAGAAGTTCGTCTCTGTAAATGGGTTGCCAATGTAACAGGAATGAAAGGGTGGTATATTCTTATTTGATGCCGAAACGAGCTTTTTTCACTTATTCAGAATTCTAACAGTTACCTGCTAGAACTAATCAAGTTGTAGGTATAGGGATAGAAGATGGAAACGGTATGAAAGCCCATTTTCAGTTCTAGAGATTGCAAGAACATGAGAAATATATGAAAAGTTACAAAGTAGGAGGAGTATGGAACAGGCCTGGGACTGAACCCACGACCTTCTGCGTATAAGGAAGAAGTGGTAGCCATATGACGCCCAGACCCGTTATATTACTAATTATGTAAAAAAGATGATCAAAAATATTTCTAGCTCTCTTATGGACGAAATGGCTCAATAATGATTTTGTCATTGTTAGAAATGCTATGCTGTTCACCTTATCGAACCATTTGATGGCACATTACATCATGTCTGTCATCAGTTACAAAATCATATTTTCTAGAAAAGATAGCCCATCTGGCAAATCAGTGGCGTAGCGAGAATATTTCGTTGTTGGAGAGGAAAGGAGAGGAAGGGACGTCTGTATTGCGTTCGATTAAGCAACATGGAACTATGTTTCTGCCCGACTTTGTGTCCCACCTCTTTCAAATACAATGATCCAGAATCTTTTCATTTTCTAAGCTTCTCTTTAGCAAATAAAATTTTAGGCGCAACGGATCGTTTTTCAATTTTCATAATAGTTAGGAAGGACTCATCCCTACCGATATAGAAAAAATATACATCCCAGTCCATACAAGAACTGCCTGAAGTATACACACTTAATTTTTTTTACCGGGGTCTCAGCAATTTGTTGAACTTTTACCGAGATTCGCACAGCCGAACCCCATCTCTGTCAAAATTGCTAAAAATCAGCAAGTTATTTGCCGAAAACCAGCTAACAAACGTTATTTTTGCCGGGATATCAGTTTTTATTTTGCTGGGCTAACGGCTGTGCGGATTTTGCCGAGCTGCAGAAATAACTGAAACTGAAACTGAGTGTGTAGGCCTTTAGGTCCTTAATCTCTGCCAGTTTTGTTTTTATTCGTTTATGCTGACTTTGGTCCATAGGATTGAATTTGATGAGAGTTTTCCATCCCAGTTCGTCCAAAAATTCCCTGGAGTTTAGGCATGGAAGTACTGCTCGCGTACCCAAAAGGCTGTTATCTCTTTTTCAAAATGGATGCTTAATTAATATTGAGCGTCTTAGGGGAAACCTTGAAAATGGATATGCCCTCAAAAATTATTTTATTGCAAGTCTTCCGAGAATTTCCTTGAGTTTACGCCTTATTGGATCTTAGATATGTCCAAAAATGGTTCATGTTCTATGTGATCCAAATAACCATATTGGATAACAGAAGGAGCAAACAGAGCATGTTTAATTTCAAGAAGAAGCTAATAGATCTTTCATTACCCGTATAGACCTTAAGGTCGCGGAATTATTGGGTTACCTGTAATGGAACACATGTTGAATGTATGTCCAATTTGATTCATAAATCACTAGGAATATTGATATATAGACCGTAAGATATTAGTTTATGCGTGGAGATCTCTCCAGGAAATTATTGGAAGACCTGAAACGAACCTGGCGATATCGAAGTTAATTAATTAATTTAATTTGGGTCCACGAATTGCCATGTATCATATTTAAAAGAATTCGAAGTTCAATTAAATGAAAAACAAGTAATACTAACAAAAAAATCATTTTGCATCCTAACAACAAAGTGACATGAAAAGACGGTTTAGTGTACATGTTCTTTTCAGCGGCGCAGCCGATATTTTTCAAATATATAAGGGTTTGAACGGAATTTTTCTTCTAACAAATTGGGGGAGGAGGATAAATTCCCAAAACTACCCCCAGTTTACAGCACTTAAATTATTTCAACGGCTCGCTAAAAATTCACCGGCGGCGCCGTCAAAAAATTAAAGCGGCGCGCCGGTCAAGCGGCGCATAAAACTCGTCGGCGACCGCGGTGCGGTGCGGCGGCGCACAGCTCTAATTCTGCAACCACTTCGGTTTCGTCACCACTGATACAAACTAATATTCTATTATTATTTATGTAATTACAGGGGTTAGACAAAAAGGTTGAGATAGGCAAAAATTTGTCGAAGTTCAAATCAGCATAACTTTGCGTAGAATGATCCGATTTTGATCAAACTGGGACCATCGGACGCGGGAACTCTTCTAGTATACTGGCCCTATGCGAAACCTCTGATTGGTCCTTGGCCACCGGTGGTGTTCCGGGTTTTCCGAGGGTATGTTGAAAATGCATTTTTTTCTGCTGCTTGTCATTTTATATGACGTTTACTGCCATCACGTTTTATACAGAGTCTATTATATAGAGTTGCGCAAAGAGGATCTTTTTACACTTATTCTGAACGATCTTCTTGTTATTCTGTTTGCAACTTTCATTTTTGTTCAACCCTTAAAGTGACTTCACGAGAGTGTTCACTGCTAAAGCTTTTTTAATCGATAACCAAGTCACCCACAGAGTGCAAACACATGAGTTTCTTGTTGCTACTTTATTTGGGGGTATATTGAAGTTTTTTGAAGCTGTTTCTAGACCAAATCTAATACATTTAAATTCATGCGTTTTAATTCGCCATAATAATCATTAGGCGATAACAATACTCCTTAGCCGTGCGGTAAGACGCGCGGCTACAAAGCAAGACTATGCTGAGGGTGGCTGGGTTCGATTCCCGGTGTCGGTCTAGGCAATTTTCGGATTGGAAATTGTCTCGACTTCCCTGGGCATAAAAAGTATCATCGTGTTAGCCTCATGATATACGAATGCAAAAATGGTAACCTGGCTTAGAAACCTCGCAGTTAATAACTGTGGAAGTGCTTAATGAACACTAAGCTGCGAGGCGGCTCTGTCCCAGTGTGGGGATGTAATGCCAATAAGAAGAAGAAGAAGAAGATAACAATACTTCCGCCTTAGCAACAAGCATTTGTTTTCTTTGACGGTAGACGGTTTGACAGTTCAATAGGTAGATTTGGCTTCACTCTTCGCGTAACTCTATATATACTTTTTTTTTTGGAAAAGATGTTTAATTTTGATACACATAGTTAAGTTTGCCATCTTAGGGTGTTTTTAAGAGATATTGCGAAAAAAGATTCGGCTGCCGGTGGGACTTGAACCCACACTATTCCATTTGGTACACGGACGTATTACCAATTATACAACAGCTGCCCTTGCGAGAAGTTGTTCCATAACCAGCTAATAACGATGGGATATCAGTCAATTCCCCGTATCTATCGAATCTGCTTTGGCAACATTTCACACCCTGTTCTCTCTACCCAACTATGTGTATCAGAATAGAACAACAGTCGGTTGCGTTTGAATCACAAACATGTGCTTCTATTTGTCGTATTGAGGCGGGTTTGCTTCTGCAACGACAATAGAGGCTCGCTTGCCACCGAGCGTCCGACCAGCAGTGGTGTGTGATACTGCAGGGTATCATCGTTTCTCTTTTTCTTGATTGATGACTTGTGAGGGAAGTCAGATTTTTTCTTTTTTTGGAAAAGATGTTTAATTTTGATACACATAGTTAAGTTTGCCATCTTAGGGTGTTTTTAAGAGATATTGCGAAAATAGATTCTGGTTTTATACTTCCCCCAGAAACTAGAACTAATATGCTGACCAATGCTGGCTGCAGATTGAAAATCCGTTAGGTATACGCAGAGATATGGTCATTTTCGTGAAAACGATACGGGATTGGCTATACACCTTGAACAAATGTCACTTTCGCAGAACTTCCGGAACCTGTTACAAATTGGCCAAAGAGTCTTACAGTCCTCAAAATATATCTCTAATAAAGATCCTATATTCATCGTCTTGGGAAAACATGAATTTTGACACCCATATATGCATGGTTCCAGATAAGGGTATGCGATAACACAATTTTTCCTGACGAAACGAAACGAAACGAAATTAGAAATGCAATTGTTGGTTCGGAACGAAACGAAACGAAATTCAGATTTACTTCCGAGACTTCGAAACGAAACGAAATCGAGGTCCATTTGATTCAAAATTTTACGAAACGAAATTTAATTTTTTTCCGCGGAATTTTTATTGATTTTTTTGCTTTGTATACATAATGCAAAAAACGACTAAAAAAATCCGAGTGGAAAATTAATTTAGTTTAATATTTTTAAAGTAAAATATTGTTACCCAAATGCCATAGGGAGAATCTAACTTGATTTTTCAAAAGGTAACATATCAGTTTGGACCTGATCACTGTTTTCAAAAGTATGCCCCTCTACCGTATTGCAGTAGAAAACTCGATTTTTTCTAAATTTTTACTGAGGTCTGTTAGAAATATTAAGCGAGCATTGGTTTGGTTATGGCGAGGGGCACAATTCTCGGCAAAATACCGTTTTGACTCAAATCCCGAACATGACTCATATTCCGAATACTGGCGTTTAAGCGCCCTAAAACTAAAGTTTTCATCGGTGAGGATCAAGATTACAAAAGAATTCAAGCTCCTAAATAAGGCCAAAATGTTCATTTAAAAGCGAGTATTCGTAATAAGAGTCATGTTTGGAATTTGAGTCAAAACGGTACGTGTTTGCTGAAAGCCAGGAAATGATTTGACAATTCAATCGAGACTGCCTTGTTACTATTCTATCGAAAGAGAAAATTTTAGGTGTATTGGCAGCGGATTTATTGTTTTAAAATAAGATTTTTATTCAAACGTATCCGTAGAGTTACTGTGATGTACAAAAAAAATTCAAATTCCTTGGACGTACTAGGCCATCCAAACATTCTTTGAGTTTAGGACTTACAATCTACAGCTGCAAGAAAATCGTTTTTCAGTACTGAAAGCTTCAATATGCATTCAATTATACCCATTACACCTCCCGGGAGATCAACGGATATGGTGAGATAGTTATGAGATATTCTGGGCAATCCAAATTGTCCTTGAGTTCGGGACTTGAGATCTACAGCTGCTTAGAAGCTCTTTCAGATACTCAAAGCTTCAATATCCGTTTAATTATACCCATTACACCTCTCGAGAGGTCAAAGGATATGGTGAAATAGTTATGAGATATTTTGGGCAATCCAAACTGTCCTTGAGTTCGGGACTTGAGATCTGTGGCTGCTCTGAGCTCTTTTCAGTACTCAAAGCTTCAATATCCATTCAATTACATCCATTACACCTCCCGGGAGGTCAACGGATATGGTAGGATAGTTTTGAGATATTCTGGGCAATCCAAAGTGTCCTTGAGTTCAGGACTTGACATCTACAGCTACTTAGAAGCTCTTTTCGGTACTCAAAGCTTCAATATACGTTCCAATATATCCATTACACCTCTCGGGAGGTCCACGGATGTGTCAAGATAGTTATGAGATATTCTGGGCAATCGAAAAAGTTATTGAGTTCGGGGCTTAAGATCTACAGCTGCTTAGAAGCTCTTTTCAATACTCAAAGCTTCAATATCGCTTCAATTATATCCATTACACTTCCCGGGAGGTCAACGGATATCGTAAAATAGTTTTGAGATATTCTCTGGACAATCCAAACTGTCTTTGAGATCTACAGCTGCAAAAACATCTTTTGAAATGTTGGTGCTGGTGTAATCAACTGTAATAATCACATACATATAGTAACTTTGAGAAAATTTGATATGTTGGTGCCGATATATTGGAGCTTTGAGTGACGGAAACCCAAAGTAACCATTAGCACTATATTTTGCCTTTTCAGCAATATAAAGCTATATAAGCCAGGCTCTATGAGCCAGTATAAAGCATGTTTGCACTGTGACAGCGTTATAGTCGCACGCACGGATTTTTTTTAACTGCTTACGGTTAGCTGGCAAATGTACTCCTGTGCCTGTAGATCGCATGTTCTGAAATCAAAGACGGTTTTGATGACCCAGGATATCCCAAAACATCTAAACATGTCGCTTGATTTTCAGGAATGTATTATGGATATGGATGAATACATATCCAAGCTTGAAGCGACGAAAAAGGCTAGTGTGGTGGCTGTAGATCCCAAGCTCTGAACTCAAGGACGGTTTGGATAACCCAGGATGTCCAAAAACCAACTTACCATGTCTCCTGGTCTACTGGAATATGTTATGGACATGCTTGAATACATATCCAAGTTTCTAGTGACGAGAAAAGCTAGTGTCGTATCTGCAGATCGCAAGTTCGGAACTCAAGGACAGTTTGGATGACCCAGGATATCCCAAACCATCTAACCATGCCTGATCTTAATGAATATGTTATGAATATGAGTGAATACATCTCCAAGCTTGGAGCGACGAAAAAAATACATATCCAAGCTTGAAGCAACGAAAAATGCCAAAGTGGAGGCTGTAGTTCGCAAGTTCTGACCCCAAGAACGGTTTGGATAACCCAGGATGTTCCAAAATAATCTTACCTTGCCTTCTGGTCTTCTGGAATATGTTATGGACATAGTTGAATGCATATTCAAGCTTAGAGTGACGAAAAAAGCTCGCATTGTAACTGTAGATCGCAAGTTCCGGACTCAAGGACAGTTTTGACATCCCAAAGAAATATTTTTCAACTTGTTTTGTCAGTTCTCCATTATAAATCACGAAAACAAATGAAACATGTCAAATTTACTGCGTAATACCGCTTAAAAAAAAATTATAAAATAATTTTATGCCAACAAACTCGAACGCAGACATTTACGTTTCTTGTTAAATATTAACCTTTAAATCCAGCAGCACGTCCAAACTAACAACAAACTGTCCTACGGAAAACGCGCCGCAACGGCACGATTGTGATGGAAAATCGATACAATTGAAGCATTTGAATAATCTGGATATGCAGGATCTAGAAAATGTGAGAAAATTCTAGATTTCCATGATATACGGAATCAAAAATAACTGAAGGTAAAAGTTTAGTTCATGACAATGATCTCAATCGGAAGGATCTGAATCAGTTCCAGAATCTGAAATAAATGAGATTTCAGAGACTGTCTCAAATCTGTTATTTTATTATTTATTCAGACTAAGGCCGAAGTGGCCTGTGCGGTATATAAGAGTCTTCTCCATTCGGCTCGGTCCATGGCTACACGTCGCCAACCACGCAGTCTACGGAGGGTCCGCAAGTCATCTTCCACCTGATCGATCCACCTTGCCCGCTGCGCACCTCGCCTTCTTGTGCCCATCGGATCGTTGTCGAAAACCATTTTCACCGGGTTACTGTCCGACATTCTGGCTACGTGCCCGGCCCATCGAAGTCGTCCGATTTTCGCGGTGTGAACGATGGATGGTTCTCCCAACAGCTGATGCAATTCGTGGTTCATTCGCCTCCTCCACGTACCGTCCGCCATCTGCACCCCACCATAGATGGTACGCAGCACTTTCCTTTCGAAAACTCCAAGTGCGCGTTGGTCCTCCACGAGCATCGTCCAGGTCTCGTGTCCGTAGAGGACTACCGGTCTAATTAGCGTTTTGTAGATTGTCAGTTTGGTACGGCGGCGAACTCTATTCGATCGGAGCATCTTGCGGAGTCCAAAGTACGTACGATTTCCAGCCACTATGCGTCTCCGAATTTCTCTGCTGGTGTCATTTTCGGCAGTCACCAGTGAGCCCAAGTACACAAATTCTTCTACCACCTCGATTTCGTCACCACCGATGCAAACTCGCGGTGGTTGGCTCACATTGTCTTCTCTTGAACCTCTGCCTATCATGTACTTCGTCTTCGACGTGTTGATGACTAGTCCGATCCGCATAGCTTCCCTCTTCAGTCTGATGTAGGCTTCCTCCATCTTCTCAAAGTTACGTGCCATAATATCTATGTCGTCGGCGAAACCAAATAGCTGGACGGACTTATTGAAAATTGTACCACTCGTGTTAATCCCTGCTCTTCGTATTACCCCTTCCAAAGCGATGTTGAATAGCAAACACGAAAGACCATCACCTTGCCGTAACCCTCTGCGGGTTTCGAAGGGACTCGAGAATGCCCCTGAAACTCGAACTACGCACATCACCCGATCCATCGTCGCTTTGATCAATCGTGTCAGTTTATCCGGAAAACCGTGTTCGTGCATTAGCTGCCATAGCTGGTCCCGATCGATTGTATCATATGCGGCTTTGAAGTCGATGAATAGATGATGTGTGGGCACGTTGTATTCGCGGCATTTCTGCAGTACTTGGCGAATGGCGAACACCTGGTCCGTGGTGGAGCGTTCGCCCATAAAACCCGCCTGGTACTGCCCCACGAACTCCCTTGCAGTTGGTGCTAGTCGACGGCATAAAATTTGGGAGAGTACCTTGTAGGCGGCGTTCAGCAATGTGATTGCGCGGTAGTTGCTACAATCCAGCTTATCGCCCTCTTTGTAGATGGGACACACGACACCTTCCATCCACTCCTGCGGCAAAACTTCCTCCTCCCAAATCTTGGTAATGACCCAGTGCAGCGCTCTAGCCAGTGCCTCACCACCGTGTTTAAATAGCTCTCCTGGTAGTTGGTCAACCCCAGGGGCCTTGTTGTTCTTCAGCCGGCCAATCTCATCCTGGATTTCCTGGAGATCCGGAGCCGGTAGAATTATGTCCTGCGAGCGTTCTCCCAGGTCCATCACCATACCGCCATCTTCGTCTGCCACATCGCCATTCAGGTGCTCTTCGTAGTGCTGCCGCCACCTTTGGATCACCTCACGCTCGTTCGTAAGAAGGTTCCCGTTTATGTCCTTACACATATCAGGCTGTGGCACGTGGCCCTTACGTGAACGGTTTAACTTCTCATAGAACTTTCGTGTGTTATTAGCGCGGTACAGTTGCTCCGTTTCTTCACGGTCTCGATCTTCCTGCTGGCGCTTTTTCCTCCGGAAAATCGAGTTTTGTCTGTTCCGCGCCCGTTTGTATCGTGCCTCGTTCGCCCTCGTGCGGTGTTGCAGCAATCTCGCCCATGCTGCATTCTTCTCTTCCACTAACTGCTCACATTCGCCGTCATACCAGTCGTTTCTCTGATCCGGGGGCACCGTGCCTAGTGCAGCGGTTGCGGTGCTACCAATGGCGGATCGGATATCTCTCCAGCCATCTTCAAGAGACGCTGCGCCTAACTGCTCTTCCGTTGGAAGTGCCACTTCCAGCTGCTGCGTGTATTCTTGGGCTAGTCTACCGTCTTGTAGCCGCCCAATGTTAAGCCGCGGCGTCCGACTTCGACGCGTGTTGTACACCGTCGAAAGTTTTGAGCGCAGGCATACTGCAACGAGGTAGTGGTCGGATTCAATATTCGCACTGCGGTAAGTGCGGACATTCGTGATGTCGGAGAAGAATTTACCGTCGATTAGAACGTGATCGATTTGGTTTTCCGTTTATTGGTTAGGTGATCTCCATGTGGCCTTGTGGATATTTTTGCGGGGAAAGAAGGTGCTTCGGACTACCATTCCGCGGGAGGCTGCGAAGTTTATGCATCGTTGGCCGTTGTCATTCGATACGGTGTGCAGACTATCCGGTCCGATGACCGGTCTATACATTTCCTCCCTTCCTACCTGTGCGTTCATGTCACCGATGACGATTTTAACGTCCCGCAGTGGGCATCCATCGTATGTCTGCTCCAGCTGTGCGTAGAACGCTTCTTTCTCGTCGTCGGGTCTGACTTCGTGTGGGCAGTGCACGTTGATGATGCTATAGTTGAAGAAACGGCCTTTAATCCTCAGCTTGCACATCCTTGCGTTGATTGGCTGCCACCCAATCACGCGTTGGCGCATCTTACCCAGCACTATGAAGCCGGTTCCCAGCTCGTTGGTGGTGCCACAGCTTTGGTAGAAGGTAGCCGCTCGATGCCCGCTTTTCCACACTTTCTGTCCTGTCCAGCAAATCTCCTGCAGCGCCACGACGTCGAAGTTGCGGGGATGTAATTCATCGTAGATCATCCTGTCGCAACCTGCGAAACCTAGCGACTTGCAATTCCATGTTCCAAGCTTCCAATCGTGATCCTGTATTCGTCGCCTAGGTCTTTGCCGATTATATCGAGTCGCATTATCTCTTATATTGTTCGTAATGATTGGTTTTCTAGGCGGCTTATTGGGCCTGCGCAAACCTCCTGTCTCGTCGGAGGGCCGTCGTGTCAGGGCTGTTTAGCGTCCCACCTAACACCAGGACTTGGGCTTGTGCGCTTTGAGCGGCACACGGTCGCTTTGGTGGGGCCTACTTGCGGATACATGCAGCTTTTTATAGAGGTTTAACAGGGCCCACTGTCAAACCCCACCACATCCTAGGCAAGCCCCACAACTCGTAGATGGCCTGGGGAGGGATCGTCAAGCCCTTGGACATAGTCCCTGCTGCCCCCAAACTCAGTCTCAAATCTGTAGCATTCTTAAATCTGCAAAGATCTAAAAATCTACTAATTCAGGAAAATTTCCGAAACATCACTATCTTTATTTCACTGTTTTGAAACATTGGCTGTTCAAACTGAATACTTTCAAAAGACAACGGAAAACGGACAATACTCAGTAGACTAGTAAGGAATATTTCGCTTATCGAAGAGTTTCCACAACTTGAGCACAGATCGAATAGTCGCCTCGTAATACATTACATATTACTTACACAACTCATTCAACTTAAATAAAAATAGAGCATACCAAAACGATGAGATGTACAAATTATGTTTACGTCACTTAACAATATTATTTAAATCAACATGTCTTCTTCTTCTTCTTCTTCTTCTTCTTCTTCTTATTGGCATTACATCCCTAAACTGGGACAGAGCCGCCTCGCAGCTTAGTGTTCATTAAGCACTTCCACAGTTATTAACTGAGAAGTTTCTTAGCCAAGTTACCATTTTGCATTCGTATATCATGAGGCTAACACGATGATACCTAATTCCCAGGGAAGTCGAGACAATTTCCAATCCGAAAATTGCCTAGACCTGCACCGGGAATCGAACCCAGCCACCCTCAGCATGGTCTTGCTTTGTAGCCGCGCGTCTTACCGCACGGCTAAGGAGGGCCCCTAAATCAACATGTATGTAGGGGGAAAGACGGCTTTGGCAGGTTTTGTTCTATTATTGGCAGGGGGTTTTTGACGACCAAATTTTATGAAATTTGGCCACAATATTCTTTGATATGCAAAGAATGTTTAGGCCAAATTTGAGCCTAGTCAGTCATAAAAAATCTCCCTGCCAATAATAGAACAAAACCTGCCAAAGCCGTCATTCCCCCTATATTATACTTGAACACTTTTAACAAAACATTGGATAAATTTTTCAGTGGAAAGCTAAAAGCGTTTCTGTTGAAGAAAGTGGAGGAATTTTTATATATAAAATTTTGAATCAAGTTTGAAAGGCTTTATTCAGCGGCGCAGCCGAATTTTTTTATGATATGAAAATTTGAATTATTAAAAAATCATTTCGAAATTCCGCGAAATTTCGTTCAATTTCGTTAAACGTATGATTTTTGTGGCGAAATTTTTGAAACTTAACGATACGAAACGAATTCAAAATATCAGATTTCGCCTTACTCAAATTCCGCGAAATTCCGCGGAATTTCGTTTCGAATGCCCTAAAACGAAATTTTTCGAAATACCGCATATGCTTAGTTCCAGATGGTGCCAAAACCGGCCCCTCATGGAAGGCCCATGGAACCTGCTATAAGGGTGGCAGTGGACACTATCATTCTGGAAATGTTTCTGTAATCATCGTCTCGCAAAGCCATGAAGTCAGATACTCATATTTGCATTATTCCGATCTGTTATTATTTAATCATGTTCCCGTCATGTTGTGTAGTTGAGATGGATTCTCGATCTACAGCCACCATTGGCCGGCATATTAGTTCTAGTTTTCGGAGAAAGTATAAAACATGATGAAAGATAACGTCAAATAAAATTACAAGCAGTGGAAAAAATGCGTCTTGAACATACCCTCGGAAAACCCGGAATATTTCCGGTGACCAAGGACCAATCTCAGGTTTTCGGAAGGACAGTATACTCCGCTTCCGATGGTCCTGGTTTTATCAAAATCAGATACGCAAAGTTATGCTGATTTGAATGTCAACTTATTTTAACCTATCTCAACCTTTTTGTCTAACCCCTGTATATAGATTATGAGAAAATATTGCAAATATTTTTTCGCACGAAGATATCATCCACAGCACTGCTTACCAATTCGTTCACCAATACGCTGCCACCTCTTGTTTCCAGTGTTTTGAACAATGCATGTGTATATGATGCCAGAAATGGCTAAAATTGAAGCCTTTAGCAAAACCCACAACTCATTTGCAACGACCTCAGAACACACCGTAACCAACCCTAATTAAGACCCCTTTGTGATCCTCATCACAACCCGTTAAAATTTACGACACTTCGATGCAACTGTCCGCGATCGTCATCTGTTCTCAACCAAAACCTCCCCGGATAATAAAATTTACCAATAAATCATACGCTTAATAATTACATTCGTCAAAACAAGGCCAAATTGGACGAAAGGGAAAACGTACAGCTCTCTGATGCTGTTAAACGGCGAAATGTTTATCATTTTCGCTCTTGTTTTGAGCTTTCTTACGTCATAAAATGGAAGCAGGGCAAATTATCGTGGGCCTTGTTCCGCCAAGAACGACGTCTTGATTGGTGGTAATAAAATTTAATCGATTTTCAGTCATTGCAACAACCAGGAATGGCCTGCAGCCAATTCCGCCCGGGCACTCATCAAAAACGAATCCTGACCAGCCTCATTTCGTTTTTTTTTCTTTTACTGATCGTAAACTAGTTACCGCAAAGATGAAAATCATCAAAACTGTAGTACGAAATTGGGATTCCGCTAATTGTGGCAAGACTTATTATTACCGACTGTAAAGAACACGTATAGATTTTTGCTGGCATTTATATCCTTTGAAGGGTCTGCGAAAAAAGTTTATGCGATTTCAACACTGAAAGTTCCAATTAACATGGTTGAGATAAATCGTGCATTTCGCTCTTAAGTGGATAAATGAAAATAATTGTACAAATCTGTCTAATGATTCGGTGAGCTCCAAGTGATACATATTTAGCCAATAATAACAGATATTTATTGTAAAAACCCAGATTAATACGGTGATGATACCATTCTCGCTCATTATAAACTGTATCGAGAAAAGTTCCTCAGAGAGGTCATAATATTATAAATTCAGTAGATGATTCTTCTTTTTCATTCGACTTCCGAGTTCATGAAATAATTCATAATAATGCAACAGTCGATGAAAATAATTAGTTGTTTTCAGTATTAGTTAACAATTAATTGCATATTATTAGGCACTCTGCCGAATGTTGGTCTAGTCTAGTATAAATTTATTTATGGAATGATCTTCTTCTTCTTCTTCTTATTGGCATTACATCCCCACACTGGGACAGAGCCGCCTCGCAGCTTAGTGTTCATTAAGCACTTCCACATTTATTAACTGCGAGGTTTCTAAGCCAAGTTACCATTTTTGCATTCGTATATCATGAGGCTAGCACGATGATACTTTTATGCCCAGGGAAGTCAAGACAATTTCCAATCCGAAAATTGCCTAGACCGACACCGGGAATCGAACCCAGCCACCCTCAGCATGGTCTTGCTTTGTAGCCGCGCGTTTTACCACACTGCTAAGGAGGGCCCCTTATGGAATGATGTAATGGCTATTTCATTGCAAAGAATGAAAATAATCTTATTTGAAGTTAAATTGTAATCAAATAATCAATCAGAAGCCTGAATGCGTCCATTTTGCAAAGATTGGAAATTAAAAATGGTTAACTATTTTGATTACACAGAGGAAGGTCCTCCAGCGCCGGACACTTCCCATTACCGGGCACTTCTTAAAAAGACAGTTGCAAAGGTTTCTCCACGCCGGGCGGCCATAGAAATTCCCCAGAGACATTTCTGGTGCAATTTATGGATCATTGTCCTGCCACTGCAAATAGTCCGGCGATTGATATGGTGCTTGCAATTCAGATTGCCAAAAATGTCGTCTTTTATCTCCTCTTTTTTCGATTTCAGCCATCTGTTTTTTTTTTTCGGTGAATCGTTCCGCAAAACAACTACCGGAATTTGATACTGAATATCCGCGTGTTGACGAATGGCGGTAGCAAAGCAAAATTTAGTCAATTAAAATGGAGTACGGTAGCTGATTGGATTCGAATTCTTTTGCATTTTATGTAATCATTTGTGTGTTGGGATTCGATTATAGCGGAAAAAGGTTACAAAGGATAACCAAACTGTGATAAATTGTGCTCAATTTCTTTCGATTCGAATTCGATTCATAATTGCGAAGGATAAAATTTCAGTAGTTCGATCAGCTGTATCTACACCCAAAAGGCCAATGTCTTCAGCACAGCAAACTATTAAATTGAATCAACCATGAATTTGTTCGCTTCCACCGATCAATGCGAATTTATGAGGCAAATTTCAATTTTTATTCTAGTTTTGATGACATTTCGCGTAGTGTCCAGATTTCGGATAGTTTTTTTTTTTAATTATTTCAGATTCGGCTGAGGTCTACGACGTTTAGAGTATTGCGATGGAAACTTTAACGGTCGTACTGATGATTCAGGTTGCATGTCTGATTCCGATTTTGATTTTCAAACGGAACAAATGCATCACATGTTTGATGCAATCCCAAGTAAAATTTCAAGTTTTATTCTGCTCTAGGAGTTGTTTTCAAGATTAAATTATAAGATCGACCGATAAAGCCCACTTTTACACGAAATCCTTTTGATGACCAGTGTGAGCCAGCCTAGGGCTGAAAGCCTCTGAAATAAAGACAATAATAATAATAATAATTTTGATGACCACTATACTGCCCATGATGTCATAGTTGACGTAACAACCGTAAGTACATAAATGAGACTTGGAACAAGCAACGTGTCGATGTTTCAGCGGTTGAAATAACTAAGTAAAGGCGTAATAAGCTAAATTTGCTAAGAAAATTATTTTGAGCTTTTTAGTGGAATGTCTTCACTTGTCATAAGACGAGTTAATACAATCCCTTTGAATTCCACCACTTAATTGTATCTTGACAGATACGTATTTCGACCTCAACAGTAAGGCCGTCTTCAGTGTCTCGTACTTGACTCGACTTGAAGAAAATGATCGCAGCTTACACTATTTATACTATGCGTAAGTATAATAATTTATCTAGGTACTTATCTAGTTACATTTACTACGGTGCTTACTTCTACTCGCTTGTTGTGCTTAATGCTTAGGTATAAACTTGAAGAGCCAGGAGCTACCATTTCCTTGATCTTTATTCAACAACCGCGTTTGTACCTTTAGGTAGATTTCCAAGCTCTCAGCAACATCAAGTTTCCACGGAGAAGAGACATTTCTTAAAATTTTAATGTTTGATGTCGTAATTCAGCGGTTCTCAACCTGGGGTACATGTACCCCTGGGGGTACATTTGCTGGCTCCAGGGGGTACCTTGAACAAAAATGCGTAATGGCGGATGTATTACAATTCCAACAAAAACTTATTGATGAAATTTTAAAATTTCTAATTTTTATACTTTCTATTGTACATAATATGCATGGCGATCTAAAAATCGAAGACTTTTGAATCCTGTCCACCCCAAGCAGAGCTATGTATGAAGGGTTGTGGGACAAAAGATCATAACGGCAAAACGTCGAATGAACAAATTTAAAAAAAAAATCTTTAATAAAATCAACCTGATAATGATGAAAATAGTGAATAATATGCTTCCGAGCTAAAATCAAGAATCTAAAGGTTCAGAAGCCTCCAGATGAGAGACATGAAGGCCTTTTCCGAAAAGCTTCACTGTAAGAAGTTTGGAAGCCTCCTTTCAAAAGTCTCCTTCCGACTCGTAAGCCTCCTTTAAAGAAACTCGGACACCTCCTGTAGGCTTGGAAAGCTCCTGCTCGGGAGCCTTGTCTCAAGAGGCTCGAAAGCCTGCTTTCAAGAGGCTCGGAAGCCTCCTTCAAGAGGCTCGGAAGCCTCCTTTGAAGAGGCTCGGAAGCCTCCTTTCAAGACGCTCGGAAGACTGCTTTCAAGAGGCTCGGAAGCCTCCTTCCAAGAGGCTCGGAAGCCTCCTTTCAAGAGGCTCGGAAGCCTCCTTTCAAGAGGCTCGGAGGCTCCACTTTGCCAGTGGAGATATATCAGCTTCCACACTGATATTCTTCCCTCCCCCTTCATACGGGAGCTTGGCAGAAGGAAGGTCGTGCGATATATGCCATCACAAATATTGCCCTCCGCTCGCTTTCAAATCGACTTCTATAAAAAACATTCTTCATGCCTGCCGTATCCTAAACGGAACTATCAATTCTATACTTTCGCCTCTAATGCTATCATGAACATGTACGTCCAAGTTTGGAAGATGATATTAGCATTTCCATATCATTGTAAATCGTTTAACTTCACGTAGAAGTAACACACACGAAATCATTAATTTAGAATAAATAGCTTATTAATCTTTTTTTGTTTTGCCCCGTAAAGCTGGTAGATCACTTTACTTAATCTTTACTTAATATCACTTAACTTAATCCATTCTTCAAGCTAGGGCAAAAAGTTGTGGTATTTCAAGGATTTATCGTATTTAGTCCTCTCTACCAATTGCAGGCCAATTAACAGTATTACTGTTCTGTTTTCTCAAGGAAAGATTTGATAAGGGGCGCGCCTTTAATGAGAATGCTCTCTGTGAAGGGTCTAAATAGCGTGACCGTGTCATGTACTCTTGAAAAAAAAAAGAACTGTATCGAAACCGATACTTCATTGCTTCTCAATAGTAATTCGACATGCACTTAAATACTAAGGATACGGGTAACAGTTGGCAATACATAACTGGATATTTCTCAGAAAAGAGGATCTTCTAAATCGGCTGTACACGGGACCCATCGCCGCTAATATTCAAACTCTCACATATTTTATTGCTATGAAAGAAATGTTATTAACCATTATTAGTATAATTGTTTGATGCGGCCCCAGATTGTGACGACCAATGAGTCACATTTAGAAGCTGAAAAGTGTTCAAGTTATTTAATTTTTCAAATTCAGTGAAAACTATACCTTTTTCTCTATGTTGATTGATTTTCAATATTCGTAAAAAAGCATCATTTAATGTAGGGTAAAATGCCCAATAGTGGACCCCCTAGTAGCGAAATTTTGCTCTTCCTGGCATAAGGAGTGGAAATTTTCAAAATATTAATTTTGCGTGATATCTAATATCAAGCTCTGCATCTCCTCTTCACCACAGACAAACAGACGTAACAGCTTGAACATTTTTCTGAAAAATTCATCGCCCAACTTCTCTACCACCATCTTGCGAGCATGTTACACGAAACAACGTTTCGTATGACATTGTCACCAGAAGGCGCTGGAGTGAAATGTCAAACTCGAAGAATTTCGACGCTAGCGCCTCTAATTGTGAAACACGCAATCAATCAAATTTAAATTGATCGTTGAAGTCATGGTTGATGGCAATTTCACTAGTGTTACGTCTGTTTGTCTGTGTCTTCACGATACATACATGAAACACTCAAATACCCGACGTTATTCGTTGAAATTAACATTTTAAAGTCTGACTGAATTCGCCCTATAGTAGACCCCCTGGGGGTCCATAATAGGAATTTGCTTCCCTATAGTCGACACTCCATTTGATTTTTATGTTCCGTTTCGGAACGTTCTTCTGCCCTATTATGGACCCCCTAAAATATTCCTATAATGGACACTCTCGTGTTTATTTTTTATAGAATTGTAAAAAATCATCTAATTTTACTTTCCATAGCATTTCCAATGCATGTAATCAAATCATAGGACTGTAAGGTAGGTTCTCCCGATGGAATTTCATAGCAAAATGTTTACAATGTGCTGTAATAATGCAAAAATGGCTGGAGGGTCCACTATTGGTTGGGGGTCCACTATTGGGCACTTTACCCTATCTTTTGAAAACGCAAACATTAATTTAATATTGTTCTTGATGCATTGCATATTCATCAGGAGAAAAAAGAAAAACAAACTGTTTCCAATCATCGGAGTAGGTATGAACGAAAGCGTGCGCGGTGCGCCTTTCGAAAAAGCACAGCCCGACACTCCGACCGAGTCTAACCGAAGGTGCGTCGCGTCGTTGATTGTTCTCGCAGCGCGTCGAACGGGTTTGACTCCTGCGCGCATAGCAGAATTTGCATCTAAACGTGCTTGCTACGCATGCGAAAGAGGATGATGTGAGGAAACGGAGAAAGCTGGCAACGCTCGCGCTGGTTCTCTGCGCGCGGAGAACGAGTGAGCATACCAAGGAGGAAATTATTTCAAATGATTTGTCATGGCGCAAAACTTCAAATTTGACTTCTGGCAGCGCTGCTGTTGGTTCTTCGTTATGGATCGCACGACTGGCAAAAGCTTTCTATGTGATGGGGTGTGGTGTATCGGAGAAGCACACATTTAGCTGCAATTTGACTGTACGCCAAGCATGTGGAGTTAACTTGATCTGCCTACGAAATATTTTGTTTCGTTAGATATTAAACCATCATTGGAAATATTACGTGAAACTTTGTTCGCTCTAATGATTAATTGCTAGGAAATTAATTATAAGTACATTAAGTTTCTTACTTCTGAACTAAAAATGGTTACCTGTTCCATGAATAGGTAGAACGTATGGACGAGGCGCCTCTGGTTTCACGGATTATAATATAAGTTTCACGGATTATAATATAACTTCAGAAAATTTCTCTAGGGTGTCATATATCATGTTAGTTTTGTTGTTTTGCTTTTAATATATCCCATGAAATACGCTTATTTTAATTTACAGAGAAAATAAAATTGGGGGTACCTCATTGAAAGCATAGGTTTGAAGGGGTACCTCTCAAGAAAAAGGTTGAGAACCGCTGATATAGGGGAACTGTTCCGATCTCCATCTCACTGTACATATATCCATCTCATCACTAAACAAAGAAATACGGCACCAAATTCGTCGCTTCTTTTTGTCAACATGCGTGCTCACTGCTGAAAAAATCACAAAAATAATAAACAAACCAAATTCCTTCCCATTGCTTTGTTTTTGATGGGATGGAAATAGGAGCTATGAGATGAAGTGGCGAACCGTTCCCCTACATGTTCAGCTACCTTAGACCTAAACTCATAATTCAATCCCTTATCAGTTTCCCTCTTAGCCTTACTTACTTCTGCAATATGTTCTTTGAACCTTACATCTAACGATCTTTTTGTTTGACCTACATATACTTTATCACACTGTGAACAATTAATTTGATAAACCCACGCCTTATTTAACATTTCTACTCTATCCTTTGTGGAGCCCAACAGTGTCTTCAGTTGATTGCTTCTGCTGGAGAATACTAAATCGATGCCGAATTTCCTCAGTCGATGGCGTAGCTGGTGGGTGATGTGTCGATCATAGGGGACCGATACCCTCTTCAGCGGTTCATCGATCGGTGTCAGTGTTGTCAGTTCGTTTTTCCGTAGGTTCCTCTGCTTCTTGTTGATGATTGCTTGTATTGTTCTTTCCTTGTATCCGTTGATCCTCGCTATTTCCAAGATGTGTTGTAACTCCTTCGTTTTTCCTTCTTCGCTCAGGGGAATCGTCTGCATCCTGTGGATCATGTGATGAAAAGCTGCCATTTTATGCTGATACGAATGATTTGATGTGTATGGGATGACGCTCATGGTGTTGGTGGGCTTCCTGTAGATTTCGAAGTCTAATGTTGCATTTGTTCCCTTGATAACCAGTAGATCCAAGAAAGGTAATTTACCTTCCTTTTCCTCCTCGTGGGTGAATTTGATGTCTTTATGCACGTTGTTTATCGCTTCCAAAATCCTGGGTAGATCTTTCCGGTTGATAATGCTGAAAATGTCGTCCACGTATCTCCACCATTTCTCGGGTAGTACTCCTTGTTCCTCTAGGTTGTCCTCCAAATTCGCCATGAATAATTCGCACAAAAACGGTGATAGCGGATTTCCCATAGGTGCACCCTTCGTTTGTTTGTAGAAGCTTCCACGGAATGTAAAGTAGTTCTCATTCATGCATAATCTTGCAAGCTTGAGATACATCTTTACTTTTCCTCGCCATGCTGTATCCGTCCGTTGTTCTATTAGCCAATCCTCCAAAAGGTTCAGAGCATCCTTCACTGGAACGCTTGGGAACAATGCCGCTACGTCGAATGATACCATGATGTCCTCTTCTCCGATGTTTCCTGATTCCAATATCCTCTTGGTGAACTCCTGGGTGTTTACAACTGATATGCTGGGGAACGGCTTCAGTATACTCTGGAACTCCTTGACTAACCACTTGGCCAAGTTTTGTGTAGGGGATCCCACTGATGAAACTATTTCTCGCATCTCTGTACCTGGCTTATGTATCTTTGGTAATCCTTTGATCCTTGGTAACACAGGGTTCGTCATTTTAACCCGGGCTTCTCCGATAATCGTCTTGCATTCCTTTATCATTTTATCCGTAAGTCGGATTAGTCCGGGTACCCGAGCAAAAATGAATAACTTATTGATAACAAATTCTATTATCCGGTTATCGGACATTTTGATAACTGAATTTGTTATCATTTTGGCTGAATTAACAGCCAACATAACAAAAATGATACCAGAATTTTGCTCCTGAAATAACTAAATGAAAACAAATTAAGTTATCACTGATACCAAGTTGATAACACATTCAGTTATACATATTATTGACTCAAATAACTAACTTAGTTATCAATTAGTTATCACTCATCACTGTTTTATCGACCAAAATAGTTAAATCTTCTTTACCGACTTCGTTACGCATTGAAAAAAATGTTGGCATTCACTGGGGTTCGAACTCGAATCACGTGATTGTACGGCGACGTCTCTGGGCACTCACCCAATTACGCTTTCTTGTGGAGCAAAAGAGAAGAGCACTACGCTTCCTATAATCTTGTATTTACTGAAGACTATTTATAATCAAATCATAATGCCATATGACCAACAGTTGGCTCGACATAGTGCAAAGCAGAATAACTTATTAATAACAAACTTTATTATCAAATTATATTGATAACTAGAATTGTTATCATTTTGGTTGAATTACCACTTAACATAACAAAAATGAAAACCGAATTTAATTCAAAATAGCAAGTCGACAATCAATTAGGATAAATACAGTTCATCGTCCTTTTATTGAACACTTTTTTTTCCAGTTGTGACCAATTAAATAAATATATAAATACTAGGCAATCATTCCCGATCTTCCTCAGGTTAGTTTTTCTCACTTATTGTCAATCATTAGGTTGCTAGCTGTGCAACACTGTAAATCGAATTCAGTGCTAGGATTTATTCAAACAAAACCAAAATCTTGTATGTCGCAGTGAGTTACATGTTTTCTCAAGAGGCAAGTAACTCTAAACTTTGCGATAGTATTAATCATTGTCCAGCAATAGTATTCCTGGTATTTCTAGTATCCATGATATTCCTCAAACAAAGATACGGTTGCTAGTTTGGTTGTTATGGCATTTGTCTGTTAGTTTTTGAAACACAGTGCTCCCCCGTTTTGGGAACATCTGATTTGTACTTTTTACAGATTCTAGAACGACGTAGTTTTTCGCTAATATTTTTAAGTATTTATGCATACTGTCGAAAGTTTGTGTTTTCATATGCATGTTTAAACTCTGTTATTTGTAGACAACAGAAATCTCAACTCATTTTTATTTATATGCAGTGAAGGATCAGGAGTCGATGTTCTATGACTAAATATCGACTCAAAAAGCAAATTTTTCAACACTGAAAATTGTTTTATGGGTTACTATGATGACAGTACACCTTCTTAATAATCTTCCTTTCTACATCTCGATATTTCCATGAGTCGGCCGACCCTTAACTATCGTGGAGGTTTGACTGCATATAACGATTTTGCCTGGATTCGTATTTTACGTTCAAACTTAAGCTCAAAACTGTCAATAGTTGAGCATATTGCAGCGCTGCACTTAGATCGACGTCAGTGCGATCATGATTGTTTTCTCCAAATCACACCAGATCGTTGCAATTTCTTGATTATTCGACAGTTAAATTCTTCGCTTCCCCATATATTTGAACACTGCGGATTTCAAGATGAGTTATATTGCCGTAAGTGAATTATATTGCCTCAAACAAACGCATACTCATTTTATATATAGACGTTGTCCTGCAAAGTAGGCGGTTAGTCAAGAGTATTCACCATTCCTGAATGAGCACATATGCCCTTGGATCATATGTTTCGGGAGTAAGTACACGTTAAGTTTTAATTCAACTCCTACATCGTATGGTTCTCAGATACATATATACTTCATTATTCAACGACACCTGAAATGAAAGTAAAGTCAATAAGCATAGTATAAAATAAATAAGAAAACTTGAACTCTTGCGTAAATTCCAGAAAAAAACGAATCTATAAATATCGTTGGTAACAGGGAAAATCATCGTCTGCTTAGACGAACATTTCAGCTCAGTGTTAAGAAACAGTTCTTGTCACACTTTTTTAGCGTCCGCCATTATGGTGAGAATGGAAAGCTGGATGAACCTTAATCCTAATCTGTATGGTAAATCTGATTAAAGAAAGATTCGCAGTTTTATATGGTAGAGTTTTACCTCGTGTTAAACAAGTTGGGAAGACCATTCACCATAAAATATGTCCATAGGGAAGTTGCTCCCACAAGTTAGTTTATTTGAAAGAATAGAATATTTAGTACGATATTTGAACGACGCAAAAATTTAAAGAAAATGGCAAATTTGTATTGATAATGAAATTTGTTATTATTCAGTTATCAGTTAATCACATGATTGATAACTGAATATCAAAATGATAATAAGGATAACTTAGCATGTTATCAGTTTGATATCATTTCAGTTATCTGCCTTTGCTCGGGTAGTGGGTCCACTCTTAAATGCCTGTATGGTCCTCCGTTGATTTTTGTCGTCATCTGTTCATCGTAGTCCTCTTTGTCCATTATCACCACTGCGTTTCCTTTGTCCGCCTTCATGTAGTAAACTGGTATCTCCTTCAACTCCTTTAAAATCCTCCTCTCCTCTTTGTTCGATGTCCCATGATGTCCTGCTTTGATGGCGTCTGCTACAATGTTTCTCACACTATTCTGGTCCCGCTGATCAACATTTCGTAAAATCGCTGTCTCAGTATCCACGATTATCTGCTCTAGGTCCGCTTTCTGGGTTGTCGCATACCCTAACCCCTTGTTGAGGTGTGCTAGTTGTTCCTCCGTAAACTGCTGTGTCGAACGGTTAACAACGAATCCCTCGATCATTTGTACTGTGGGGTTGGTCGTTCTACCTTCCGTCGCTGATTTCCCTCGTAGAATGGTCAATTTCTTCTTGTGCAGTCTCCTCTTCCTGCCCGCTTCACACTCTTCGGTCCGCTGTACCTTCTTTAGGAATATGTCGAAAGAGTCTTGGTTCTCCTTTGCCAGCTTGAGGTGCAGGTTGTAGCGCTCCAAGTTCAACCTCTCTAGCTTGGCATAGTGTCCCTTGATTGACAACTTCAACAGATCCGATTCCGCCCTCTTACTGATAGATTTTGGGATGTGAGCTCCCATCTTAATCCTATGGCTCACAGGAGTCAGCCTCTCCTTGTGGCACTTCTTAAGGAAGGCCACGTCCTTAAGAATACCTGCGATCCTCCTCTTCAAATCTATAAAAGTACTACGCTCGTTCCGCTTGGATCCCATTTTGATAAGAAAATTATTTTGAGATTTTTAGTGGATTGTCTTCACTTGTCATAAGACGAGTTAATACAATCCCATTGAATTTGTATTAACTCGTCTAAATTTGGCTAAATTTGCTGAAATTTCAAATGGTTGATACGTCAACTATGAAATCATGGGCAGTATAAGAGTAAGATATAGCTAAGTGGCCCTCTCAGGATGATCGCTATAAACCTATTATAAGAGTAGGCTAGGTGTACCAGTTGTGGCTGTAGCACCAGTTGTCGCACTAGTACTTTATATGCGAAATGGCCAATCAAATCACCGCAAACCAAGTTCAAATCGATAAAGCATATTCATATGATACGATAACACCTTTGATTTCCTCCCAAACAAGCAAAGCATAATTGTAAAAATTGATTTTGCTTAATTTTTGACGTCCTTTGCACCAGTTGTGGCCCTAGTGGTCCCTATTTGGCCAGTCCCATAAGAAAACAATGGGATTTGCCAAATAAGGAACCAAAATTAAGAATAGTGCCACAACTGGTGCATGCGTTCCTATTATGGATTAATCAATTTTGAGGATAATAACAAATTTTATTGTGGTTTTCACAGCTGTACTAAGGAGCAGAAAGTAAAATCTTTCGCTTGATATATAAAGTCTACCCACATGCCTTTTACTTATTTTTTTAAAAATAGTTGTTCTTAGGTATGGCGACAATTGGTACACCCACCCTATTTATGAACCCTTTCTGAACCATTCGCAAAAAAGGGAATTTGGCTGCGGCAGCTGTCAAATAAGTTGCTTTGAAGAAATAGAAATAAATCTTTGAGTAATAATAACAAAATAAATTGTTGATGAGAATAATGATGAGAGTTGATACAAACTAATATTTTTACAGGATTGTTGTTCATTGTACTTTTTTTAAAATGAGGTGCGCTTTCGATTTGATGGTGAAAGCTAATGAAAAACTTAGATTGCTTACCACGCGCTCTCCAAATAAAGTAGTTTTGGGCAATAAATTAAAAAAAAATATAACAGCAATATCGTAAATCTTCACTGATTGTATTGATTTTCCACCTCAATATATTTTTAGTGCAAATCAATTACCAAACAAGTTGATTACGTGCTGAAAAAAATCGTCAAATCATGAATTCCAGTGATAAATATCACTGACTTGAAAGCCTCTACTTTTTCAACATGGATATATAACGCTCTCAATCACAACCGCAGAGCTGCTCATAAGATCAATAAGAAAGCATGGAAATTGTTACTTGGGATGTTCAATAGCAAATACCAAAACTGGAACTGTTCAGGTTAGTATCAAATTTACTCAAAAAAATTTTATTGGACTTCGATTTAATGGATCCCATTTTTTTTTTTTGAAAACTTTAAATAGTAATATCCGTTTTTCAAAAGGTAAGGATAATGAATTATTCAACTTCCTAGCGGTTCATAATGTACATATTGCCATTATAACTGAAACTCATTTAAAACCAGGACTCTTCTTGGATCAAAGAGATCCAAATCACTATATTGGGGTCGCCATTGTCATTAATAGATGTATCAAACACAAAATGTATTCTTCGTTTGAAACCAAAGTTTTTGATACCTTGGGAGTTTCTTTTAAAAATTTTTTTAACAATTCTTTTTAATTGCTGCCTACTTGCCTTTCCAATGCCATGGGCAGCAAAGGAATTTGTTGAGAGCTGATCTTCAAATTCTAACTCGCAACAAATCTGAATTTTTCATAATTGGTGACATCAAGGTCAAGCACTGTTCATGGAATACTACTGCTCAAAGCAATTCGAACGGTAAAAATCTATTTGAAGATTGTTCCGCGGGATATCATACTATTCAGTATCCCAATAGATCAACTTGTTGACTTCCAGTCGAAATCCTTCTACAATTGATTTAGTTTTAACGGATTCAAGTCCGCTGCGAGGCCAATTGGTAATTCATGCTGACTTTGACTCTGATCACCTTCCTGTTACGATTGAAATCTCGCAAGAAGCCATCAATAATCCAATCGACTCTACTTTTAATTATCACGCTGTTTGGGATTTATTTAAAACGTATGCAGGGGAACGGTTCGCCACTTCATCTCATAGCTCCTATTTCCATCCCATCAAAAACAAAGCAATGGAAAGGAATTTGGTTTGATTATTATTTTTGTGATTTTTTTCAGCAGTGAGCACGCATGTTGACAAAAAGAAGCGACGAATTTGGTGCCGTATTTCTTTGTTTAGCGATGAGATGGATATATGTACAGTGAGATTGAGATTGGAACATTTCCCCTATATCGATAGGAATTTTGATGTTGATATTCCTCTCGAGGGCCCTCCTTAGCCGTGCGGTAAGACGCGCGGCTACAAAGCAAGACCATGCTGAGGGTGGCTGGGTTCGATTCCCGGTGCCGGTCTAGGCAATTTTCGGATTGGAAATTGTCTCGACTTCCCTGGGCATAAAAGTATCATCGTGTTAGCCTCATGATATACGAATGCAAAAATGGTAACCTTGCTAAGAAACCTCGCAGTTAATAACTGTGGAAGTGCTTAATGAACACTAAGCTGCAAGGCGGCTCTGTCCCAGTATGGGGATGTAATGCCAATAAGAAGAAGAAGAAGAAGAAGAAGAAGAAGGAGAAGGAGAAGATAGAATTTAGTATGGAGGTGCAATGAAATCTCTTTTATTATTTAGAACTATTTAGAACTGTAGTGGGCACATTATTTAAAAAAAAAAAAAACCTAGCTTTCATATTGATGCAATGCGTCGTTGATTAGAACGGATGATTTGTCCATACAAGAAAATTCATTTTACTTCAAATGTTGTGGCGCCTTCGCTTTCAAACAGCACCTTTGTCTATGCCTTATTTTCGCACCCCTTGGCTATTGTTATATTGTTACTTACTATATTTGCTTCCGGCCAAATGACCCTTTCGGCCTAATGGTCTGTTGGGCCAAATGGTATATTATGCCAAAGAACGTTCGAACTAGTGGCCTTTAGCCACTAGTTGTGTCCGTGAATGACTCTTTTGAAGGCTACAAACTCCAACAGAATAAAACAACCCTGAAGGGTTGTCATTTAGCAGGGATGTGCTAATAACATAACAAGTGTCTATATCAGGGCTGCCCAACGTACGGCCCGTGGGCTGGATGCGATCCTCGACTCCATTTTTTTGTGGCCCGTGGCGCTCAAGAATAATAAACTCAGATTCGGTCCACCAGGCGCATCTCGATTCGAACGTAATTCTATCGAGTACAATCGGCAACGACTTAGGCGACGAATAAAGGATCACGATTGGAAGCTTGGAACATGGAACTGCAAGTCGCTAGGCTTTGCAGGTTGCGATAGGATAATCTACGATGAATTACATCCCCGCAACTTCGATGTCGTAGCGCTGCAGGAAATCTGCTGGACAGGACAGAAAGTGTGGAAAAGCGGGCATCGAGCGGCTACGTTCTACCAAAGCTGTGGCACCACCAACGAGCTGGGAACCGGCTTCATAGTGCTGGGAAAGATGCGCCAACGCGTGATTGGGTGGCAGCCAATCAACGCAAGGATGTGCAAGCTGAGGATAAAAGGCCGTTTCTTCAACTATAGCATCATCAACGTGCACTGCCCACACGAAGGGAGATCCGACGACGAGAAAGAAGCGCTCTATGCGCAGCTGGAGCAGACATACGATGGATGCCCACTGCGGGACGTCAAAATCGTCATCGGTGACATGAACGCTCAGGTAGGAAGGGAGGAAATGTATAGACCGGTCATCGGACCGGATAGTCTGCATACCGTATCGAACGACAACGGCCAACGATGCATAAACTTTGCAGCCTCCCGCGGAATGGTAGTCCGAAGCACTTTCTTCCCCCGCAAGAATATCCACAAGGCCACATGGAAATCACCTAATCAAGTAACGGAAAACCAAATCGACCACGTTCTAATCGACGGTAAATTCTTCTCCGACATCACGAACGTACGCACTTACCGCAGTGCGAATATTGAATCCGACCACTACCTCGTCGCAGTATGTCTGCGCTCAAAACTCTCGACGGTGATCAACACGCGTCGGAGTCGTCCGCCGCGGCTTAACATTGGGCGGCTACAAGACGGTAGACTAGCCCAAGACTACGCGCAGCAGCTGGAAGTGGCACTCCCAACGGAAGAGCAGCTAGGCGCAGCATCTCTTGAAGATGGCTGGAGAGATATTCGATCCGCCATTGAAGCACCGCAACCGCTGCACTAGGCACGGTGGCTCCGGATCAGAGAAACGACTGGTATGACGGCGAATGTGAGCAGTTAGTTGAGGAGAAGAATGCAGCATGGGCGAGATTGCTGCAACACCGCACGAGGGCGAACGAGGCACGATACAAACGGGCGCGGAACAGACAAAACTCGATTTTCCGGAGGAAAAAGCGCCAGCAGGAAGATCGAGACCGTGAAGAGACGGAGGAACTGTACCGCGCTAATAACGCACGAAAGTTCTATGAGAAGTTGAACCGTTCACGTAAGGGCCACGTGCCACAGCCCGATATGTGTAAGGACATAAACGGGAACCTCCTTACGAACGAGCGTGACGTGATCCAAAGGTGGCGGCAGCACTACGAAGAGCACCTGAATGGCGATATGGCAGACAACGGTGGCGGTATGGTAATGAACCTAGGAGCACGCGCGCAGGACATGCGACTTCCGGCTCCGAATCTCCAGGAAATCCAGGAGGAGATCGGTCGGCTGAAAAACAACAAAGCCCCTGGAGTTGACCAACTACCAGGAGAGCTGTTTAAACACGGTGGTGAAGCACTGGCTAGAGCGCTGCACTGGGTGATTACCAAGGTTTGGGAGGATGAGGTTCTGCCGCAGGAGTGGATGGAAGGTGTCGTGTCCCACCTACAAAAGGGCGATAAGCTGGATTGTAGCAACTACCGCGCAATCACATTGCTGAACGCCGCCTACAAGGTACTCTCCCAAATTTTATGCCGTCGACTAACACCAATTGCAAGAGAGTTCGTGGGCAGTACCAGGCGGGATTTATGGGTGAACGCTCTACCACAGACCAGGTGTTCGCCATACGTCAGGTATTGCAGAAATGCCGCGAATACAACGTGCCCACACATCATCTATTTATCGACTTCAAAGCCGCATATGATACAATCGATCGGGACCAGCTATGGCAGCTAATGCACGAAAACGGATTTCCGGATAAACTGATACGGTTGATCAAGGCGACGATGGATCGGGTGATGTGCGTAGTTCGAGTTTCAGGGCATTCTCGAGTCCCTTCGAAACCCGTAGAGGGTTACGGCAAGGTGATGGTCTTTCGTGTCTGCTATTCAACATCGCTTTGGAGGGAGTAATACGAAGGGCAGAGATTGACACGAGTGGTACGATTTTCACGAAGTCCGTCCAGTTATTTGGTTTCGCTGACGACATTGATATCATGGCACGTAACTTTGAGAGGATGGAGGAAGCCTACATCAGACTGAAAAGCGAAGCTAAACGGATTGGACTAGTCATCAACACGTCGAAGACGAAGTACATGATAGGAAGAGGCTCAAGAGAGGTCAATGTAAGCCACCCACCACGAGTTTGTATCGGTGGTGACGAAATCGAGGTGGTTGAAGAATTCGTGTACTTGGGCTCACTGGTGACCGCCGATAACGATACCAGCAGAGAAATTCGGAGACGCATAGTGGCTGGAAATCGTACGTACTTTGGACTCCGCAAGACGCTCCGATCGAATAGAGTTCGCCGCCGTACCAAACTGACTATCTACAAAACGCTTATAAGACCGGTAGTTCTCTACGGACACGAGACCTGGACGATGCTCGTGGAGGACCAACGCGCACTGGGAGTTTTCGAAAGGAAAGTGTTGCGTACCATCTATGGTGGGTTGCAGATGGCGGACGGTACGTGGAGGAGGCGAATGAACCACGAGTTGCATCAGCTGTTGGGAGAACCATCCATCGTTCACACCGCGAAAATCGGAAGACTGCGGTGGGCCGGGCACGTAGCCAGAATGTCGGACAGTAATCCGGTGAAAATGGTTCTCGACAACGATCCGACGGGAACAAGAAGGCGAGGTGCACAGCGGGCAAGGTGGATCGATCAGGTGAAGGACGACTTGCGGACCCTCCGCAGACTGCGTGGTTGGCGAAGTGCAGCCATGAACCGAGCTGAATGGAGAAGTCTTTTATGTGCAGCACAGGCCACTCCGGCCTTAGTCTGATGATAAATAAAATAAATCTATCGAGTCGAACATGTTTGGCATTACGGCTTTCGATTCGATCTCGAAAACGACTCATCGTTCGAGTATGCTAGAGGAGGTACAAGAATAACGAGATGTTTTGGCATTATGTAAACTCGATAGCACACTGAAAAACGACTCAATTGTATTTTGAAGGAAAGAATGTCATTAGTATACCTACTTTTATAGTTTCCAGACAATATGCAATCTTTTATTATCCCAAAATCAGCGTAAAAACGTTTCGATTTTTTTTTTCAGTTCTCACGCATTTCTTGACGATTTCGATAAACCGCGTAAAAAATCTATAGGGAAAATCTGCGCAAAAATGTGTATATTCCAAATCTATGTGAAAATAGTTGAGTTAAATAAAATAACGCGCGAGAGATGACCCAAGTGCATTTAACTAAAACACTTGGTAACATCAAAGTAATTTATTATCGAATCTTTTTTTTAACTTTAAATTATTTAGCTCAAAATTGGATCTGTGGCAATTTACAAAGATATCGTATCGGCATAATATATTAATCGGTTGCAACTGCTCAATAAATAATACAGTCCCATCCCGATTTTGGCAACACCCGTTTTTGTCTACCCCCGATTTTGGCAACACCCGTTTTTGGCAACATTTTCTTCCCGATATTGGCAACAACCTCGAAAATATTTTTTTTATTACTTGTAAGAGCTAAAACCTTTTTATTAATATCTAATAGGATAAACAAAACCAAAAGTGAATGTCATTAGGGTTTATATGCGTATTATGGGCTCTGTACGAATAGTGGGCACTTCCACTGAATTAATGAACTCGTATTACCGCTCATTGCAAACAATGTCTATTGAAACTTTTCTGCTCTTTTTATTCACGTTGTCCATGTCCTATTCACACTATTCCATTCCCTATTCACACTACCCTAATCTAACCAGCCCAACGTAGAATGTCGTATTTTTGGCATCTCACTGATTTTGTTGTCGATAAGCTGACTCACACAGTTGTACATAGTACAACATCTATTAAGCGAAGCCCGCTGTTTACATCACAATGCAAGCGATACTGCATGAGTGATCCAGGAACAAGCAATCCCAGTAGGTTTAATTGCTAGTGATTGGCACATACGATTTTCTAAATGCGCTGTTTAGCCATCAAGTCGTTTTGCTCATTACGCGCCGAGAAACTTTTTTTTTGTGTCTTTATTAAGGAGACTTTCAGCCCGAGGCTGGCTCGTCTCCGAACGCGCCGAGAAACTGTCATTTTATTATTTTATCCGTCTTTCTGCTGAATTTCCATATATAAAATAAGCAACAATTTTATTTCAAAGAATCTTATTGTTTAAAATTTACACAAATTTATCTAGCGATTAATATCAGAACACTGTTGGCTTTTCCATTTTCCTGATGTGTCAATTGCATAACGAGCCTTTTGATTCCAGCATGCTTGCTAACAGTTCAACAGTAATGGTAAGAGTTTGGTAACATGTAATCGTAAGGCTCTCAAGCAGGCATTGAAAAAAATCAGATCATGAGAAAAATCGGGTTAATCTAAGCCAACTTGATGCTCTTCCGCGGGGCAAGTTATGAGCTTTCTAAGATCTTTGAAATTGGACGTTAGATGATTTACCGTTTATTTCGAGACGAGCCAGCCCAGGACTGAAAGTCTCGCTAATAAAAACAAAAAAAAACCGTTTAATTGGCTTTAACACTCACCAATGGAAGCCTATTGAGTGAAGCGAATCACTTGGTAGCACAACAATGAGCGTCGTTCCGGCGCGCTGATAGCAGAAGCCATTCAAGCATTCTAAAAATGAAGACCTCTATGAGTCTGGAACTCTAGTACATTGAATGGGAGGCGTTGATACTTTCTCTCGACTATCTTATCGTTGCTTACATGGATACCTCACCGCGGCTTGGCTTGTTAGACGGTGTTGCACATTGTTTATCACAGCAACGATCGCTCCTACTCGTTGTTTGGCATCCATCTGAGTAAGGCAGTTCACTCATTGGCTATGGATGTAGCATAGATTGCAATAGATCAATGCTCACAATGCTCACTCACACTTCCAATTTCTGCTCTCGAGTGTTCTGTTTGTGTATCAGAAGTGGCTGTGAAGTTCCCATTAGATCGCTGGTGTAATTCTAGCTGCTTCGATAGGCGAGTGATGCGTCACATGTGGTTTTATTATTATTTATTCAGCCTAAGGCCGGAGTGGCCTCTACGGTACATAACAGTCGTCTCCGTCCACTGCTGTACGTTACAAGTCAAGCAGTCTACGGAGGGTCCGTAAATCGTCTTCCACCTGATCGATCCATCTTGATCGCTGCACACCTCGCCTTCTTGTGCCTGTCGGATCGTTGTAGAGAACCATTTTTACTCCAAGTGCGCGTTGGTCCTCCACAAGCATAGTCCAGATCTCGTACTTACGCTTTCCTGCCACGTTGCGTCTCCAAATGCTGATATCGTTATCAGAGGTCAAGTGAGCCCAAGTACATGAATTCTTCAACCACCTTGATTTTGTCGAATAGCCGTTGTCTTCTCTTGAGCCTACTTCGTCTTCAACGTATTAATCACTAGTCCGATCTGCTTTGCTTCCCTCTTCAGTCTGATGTAGGATTCTGCCAACTTTTCAAAGTTATAATAATGAAAGTAGTGCATGGAGAACTGGAGTGCGATGACCTGCAGCGAGCACCAGTAGGTTGACCGCTATCGAGTGTCAGAGGTGGCATGGATGCTCATGGATCAATCATTGCCGCCTGAAATATTCCTGGGTTGAGTGCTAGGAGACCGACTAACGCAACGAGATTTGGTTTTAGTGAGTCGAGTGTAGTTAACCCATACTCGCACTACGCTTGACCAATGTGCAGAATGCAGATTTCCGTTCCAATTTCTAAAACAATGGAATGTCTTATGCCTTGCGTTCTATTTCCCATAATGTCAGCAAACATTGTGCACAGAACTTTACTCTCAATCACACTGACCACAAGAAAGTTTGCCTCTATCAAAATCAATTATATAAGAAACCGAAATTTGTAGCACATTTAGTCATCTTGTATCCGTCGGATGGCTATTTGATATATATAGTGAATTATGATAAAAACAAGCATTTGTGTGGACTAAAATTTATATGAGATGTCAGATTGAAGTCAGCACTTCAATGGACTATATAAACGTTTTTTTATCGCTACAATTTTTTGTAAGGACATGGCCGACGCTATTGTTAATTTCAAATATTATTTATTATTAAATTTGTATTATGAAATTGGCTAATTAGTTACATTATCGTTTGATTACCATTCTTGAGTATGTTTCAATTTTGTTTGAGCTACAGTCTTCAAATTATAAATAATATCGCAAAAATGACAATTATGATGCACGTGCATCACTTAAACACACTCCGCATACTTTGTAGTACATATTCTAAATATTTAGATTCAATTATGCAAATAAAAAAAAATTGAAATTTTGTGTGAATTTTTTTTTTCGTTTTTGGCAACATCCCCATTTTGGCAACATTTAAATCCGGTCGTGTTGCCAAAATCGGGAAGGGACTGTATTGCTTTTATAGTCATTGAGCACAATTTGCTTCTTTATAAATTAACTGCCAATTCATGCCCTGAAGGATGCCTTTCCAACAGGCAACATGCTACACGCAGATGAAATTACTCTTATTCTCTCTGTTTACTCACATTCGCCATGGACTAAAGGTTGTCTCTCTAGCGGGCGGCATACGAAACACGGAGGCAGCTATCACTCATTCTCTCTGTTTACATTTCGTTTGACAGAACATACTCGATTGAACTAGTACAGCACCATTCGAAATCTTGTACTGCGACTGAAGTCGAACGAAATACATAATGCCATGCCGCAATTTTTTTCGAAACGAATGCAAAAACGTACGAATCGAGTGATTCGATTCGAGATGCGCAATGCCACCCCAGCTTTTCTAGCTGGCTCGAGAAGCTCTTGCTCGAAGCCAGCTAGAAGCTCGAAGCTTGAAACGAAAAATAATATTTTTAATAATTTAAAATGTTGCATTGAGCGATCCCAAGACAAAAGGTTGATGTGGAACATCACGTTTTCAATAAAGATTGACACGAGTAGTTTACGTTCACTTTAAAAAATCGAATCCAAGCATTCTATGAAATGTGAACGTACACTCGATATAACGTCACTCGATATAGCGTACATTTTTCCCCGTTAAGATCATTCATTTAAGGGTGGCATTATTGTATGGAGTCTAATTTTATCAGCAAGAGGCATAAATTAGTGTTTTTTTTTCAGTTTGCACTATCCTTAGCTTCTCCCAAGGTATAGGATGATATTGAGTTAATGAGGTTTTAGGCATATTCTATGGACAAATGTCGAGTTGTTTTCAGGTCTAAGTCAGCCAATGTCGAGTAAAATAATGGCACAGACAAACAGACAGAACACTCGTCAAATGTCCATCGTTCACTGATTTACTGGTCAATTCAAATAATCATTAGTTGGCCAATCGAACACTCGTGGCACGCGCATCGTTTTTGCTCGAGTTTGACGTTTGCTCACTACCGCCATCTGGTTCGTGATTTGCCCAACTAACTGAAATCAACAGATGTTGTTAGTGTTTGAACGACGATGAATTTGATGAGTAAATGTTCAATGTGTTATGTCTGTTTGTCTGTGATAATGGTATTGTAGATCTAGGCTTGAAATGTGTACCATATAATTTTAAAATTAATTCCAGAGGAAATTCCTGGAGGAGCTCCCAACATAATTTCTGGAGAATTTTGTAGAGGAGGTTCTGTAGGAAATTCTAAAAGAGTTCCAAAAAGAATGTCCGAATTAATTCTTTTAAAAAAATCTAATTAAATTCATGAAGGGATTAATAAAACTGAGTAAACTAATTTCTGGAAGAATGTCCAATGGTATTTTTGAAGGAATTCATAAAAGAATTTCCGAAGGAGTTTCCTGAATATATTTTTAGGCGATTCCTAAAGGTATTTAAGAAGGAACTACAAATAGAGTTTGCGAAGAAATTCCTAGATTTCTACAGGAATTCCTTCGGAAATTCCTTGAGGAACTCCTTCCAGAATGCCTTCCGGAATAGTTCCATCTGGAATTTCTCCTGGATTTCCTTAAAAAATAGGGGCTATTTTTTAGTTAGTTGTTCTTTCGGAAAATGTACCAGTAACTTATTCTCAAATTGCTCCAAAAATTCCTTTGAAGATTTGATTTTAATTTCCTATGCGATTCCCGGAGGGATTTCTTCAAACCATCATCCAGAAATAAATCCAGTAATCCCTTAGACATAAGGTCAATACTTTCACATCGATTTTTTTCTTTAATTTCTTTCAAGAAAATCCTAAGACCTCTGTAAATTCCTGCAAGAATTCCTTCGGAAACTCCTTGAGCAACACTTTTAGAAATTATCCCAGGAATTTCTCAAAAAATAAAATTCAAAGAAACTCCTGGGGAATTTATAAACCAATTTGAATGTTTTGGTTATGTTATATGATGCGTGTTTCCGAGAAATTCTTGAAAATGTAGCCTAATGCGTTAATTGTATGTGAATGGCAGAAAAAACTCGTATTTATGTGTAGGTTTTCCCAGTACCTTAGCAACTGCAGTAGAGCAGGAGATGATTAGCCTCCACCACCCTTTAAGACCGCATCCAACCACTCACCATAGTCCTCCAACCCAACACCAGAGGGCCAGAAGTACCTTCGTTAAGTAGCCATTAAGGGGTGGCGTAATTGGGTCGATACTATGAGACGAGGTCATTGACCTGAAAAAGGAGGTCATTACCCTGGGATGCGGGCACTATTCCAAAGTATTTTGAAGCGAACGGATGTTACAAAGCTACAAAGTTACCAAAGTTGGAAGGATCCCCAAGCCACCCCGGCGATACCACCGGTTGAGTTGCTTGCTGCCGGGTCGTTGGCCACAGAAAGAAGGAAGGAAGAAGAGGAAGAAAAGAGTGGTGCAGTGCTGTGAGGAAGACCAGGGCTTTAAAACAGGCTAACTAGAGGGATTTCTTTGAAAAATCCTCCCGAAACAACTTCGGAAAAAAATCTAAAAATCCATTTTAAATGCCTCCTCAATGCATCTTTGAAAAGAATAAATTTTAAGAATTACTTCAGAATCTACCTCAGGAGTACATTCGGAATTCAAAACATCTTCCTGGAATTCTTTAGGAATTTCTTCGAATCATTCATTTAGAAATATATTCACGAATTCCTTTTAAACATTATCCGGAAATACCTTCCGAAACTCCTTTACAAATATCTACGGAAAATATTTTGGTAATTCTTTCGGATATTCCCTCTTTCGGGATTCGTTCTGGAATTTCTTTACAAATTCCTTCGGAAAATGATTAAGGTTTTGAAAATTCGCTTAGGAATTTCTTCGGAAGTTGCTTTAGTTTTTTTTAGGAATTCATTTAAGAGTTCCTTCAGGAATTCCACCGGAAATCCCTATGGAGATTCTTTCGCAAATACCTTAAGAAATTTCTTCAGAAATTCTTTCAGAAATTCCTGTTAGCGTCGAACTTAATTTCTAAATTAAATAAGGCGTTAATAAAAATAATACAAAAAACAGGGTTTTCTAAAAAGTCCTCCAGAAATTTATTTAGAACTTTCTCCAGCAAATCTTTCAGATCTTTCTGCAGGATTTTACTTAGGATATTTCTCAGTTTTTTCAGAAATTTCTTCAGTAATTCCTCAGGAATTTTCTTCAGAATTTCCAAAATTTCTTTAAACATTTCTGAGGAAATTCTTTTAGAATGTTTTCCGGTAATACCAGCGGAAAATCCTTAGGATAATTCTTTCGATTTTTTAGGCATTCCTTTGGGAAATAGTTTGGAAATGCCATTTGGAATTTCTTGGCAAATCCCTTTAGGAAATCTTTGACTATTTCGTTGAAAATTCCATCAAACATTCTGTTGAAAATACCTTCAAGGAAGTATTAAAATTTCTGGAAGAATACATCCTACAAAATATCGGATAGAATTCAGGTATTTTATATGGTTTAATTGAAGAAAAGAATTCCTTAAGGAATCTCTGAAAAAAATATCGAAGGAATTCCCGATGAAAAAATCATACATTTCTCCAAACTTTTATTCAGGAATTTCTCTAGAAATTCGAATAAAATTGATCAAAATTAGCGTGATATTAGATTTTTTTTCAGAATAATGTTGGTGTATATAATTAAATACCTATGAAAATATTCAATTTGGCGAGTCACGTGCCCCATCGTGCCTTAGTTTAAATCCACTAAAGATCACGGATACTCAATAAATGAAACAAACGTTGCAACGAAAAGTAAGCCTTGTGTTTTCTGTGCCTCTTAGCCTCTTATTTTCTGTACTTTATATATAAATAAAATGAAGAATACAATTATTCTTCGAGTCATTTTTCTTAGCAATGAATAAGTTTGTAGGAATTGTTCACAAGAAAAGCTGTTTCACACTGCTAGCTGAGCCTTATATAAAAAAATAATATTCGCCCATAATGTACATGATAGTACAACATTTAAGTAGTGTAACATAAGGATGATTACTCATGCTTCGATATAACGTACAAATTTGAAATCGATATGTACGTTATATCGAAGTTTACCTGTATATGAGAAGGCTCAGATAGGAAATAAAAGTTGGTAGAGCTTCAAAGGTAGGGCGCTTAATCAAGATTTAAGGTAAGGCTTGTAAGATTTTGGCAAAACTGATGAAACCTTTCCAGAACAGAGAGTTGAACTGCGGGGCTTTAGTTAACCATGCGTACAATGACATAGGATTGCCAACCTATATCCCATTGAGTGATTCTCGGCACATGTTTTCGTCTTAAGAAATACAAACGTCACCAACTAGTAAAAAAATCATGGGGCAAAAAGCGTACATAATTTCCACTACACCACACCGGTGTGGCGCTTAAAATCACTGATTAACAATCGAACGACAACTAATTGCACACAAACGATATAAACATAAAATCACCATCTGAACTCTTTGAATAAATCGATCCACAAGTGCTCGTTTTTCAAAAAGCCTGCCAAGGAATTTCATGAAGATCTGTAACTATGTTACGGGAACTTCACGTCCACCTCACATGAAAGCCAAAATAAAGCACCCAATGCCTTCACGACGAATAAAACGACACGATAAAAGACGCCGGGAGAGACCACAGTAGAGACGAGAAAAGAATGCCATCGCTAGCAGCGTGGGCGTGAGGCTAACGCTAATCTGGATATCTTCCGCGCGCAATGTTTATTTGACCACGTTAATCCGCTCCGCAAACACTTCGGCTGCGGTGATGGAACCATTGCGCGCTTGTTGTGCTGATTAGCGTTCACTCAGCAGGCAGCGTACTCGGACAGACCGTAAGTTGTCGGAGAATGACCAGTCCCATTCAAGTATCCGACACGCGCAGTTTGATCGCAGACGAAATGTACTCCAATCGTTGCAGAAGCCTGAATCCGCCGCGAATCGATATCGAAGCTGCTACGGATGCGGCCCAGCAGCAGCAGCAGCAGCAGCAGATATTCGAGGAAACCAAACATTTGCTGAACAGTGCTGCGTCCGGGCAGCTGAGTCCGGTCACTTGTAGCCCCGGACTTAACAGCCCAGGGCTTTCTAAGAGCGCCACCCTGTCGGCCCGGTCGTCTTCTAGGAGGTAAGAAAGCTCGGGGTGAAACTCGCTAGAATAGCACCGGTGTGAGGCGTGAATTCTTTTTGATTTATGAGCCGGAGGTGGACGTTTCGTAAGTGTGTGGCGACCGTCGTCATCCAATGTCACGTTCTGCGAGCAGAGCACTTCAGATATCGTTGCTCTTTGTACAACGTCGCCGTCCGTAGTCTTCTCCGGAAGGTCTTGATGACACTCGGTTTATATTGTATAGGATACTGGTGTGAACTGGTTCCAGTTGGGCATAAAATAGGATTTGCGCCGAAACAACGATGAAATTTTAATGACCGTGAATAGTAATGTTGGTAATAGATGTACGATTGTAAAGAAAGTCGCACATAATTTGCAAAGGAGCCAGTTAAGGTATTTAAATCTGTACTTATGAATTTTATTAAGGACTCATGTTGTTCGAACGTCTACTAAGCTCAGTGATTGTTAAAATCGACAAAACGAACAAAACCAGGCATTGATAGACAGTTGCGTTAAATTTTGTTATATTGATTTGTAATAAAATCAAATTGAATTACTGATAATCACTCTCTCCTGTAGAACATATCTGCTGTTAAACTTGTATTATTTCAAATTTTAGGGCATATTATTTTCATATTAATTAATGCAATAAACCAATTTGACAGGTTTTTCAGCTTAACCCGAACCCTTCTTCGAACTATGATTATAGTATTAACAAATCAATGTCTATGAATGTAAAAAAAATCAAAATAATCGGTTTCGAAATGAAATATTAAAAAGGCCTAAATGTAAAGCAGAAGTTATCAGATTTTTGTTTGCGGGAGGTGAAATTGTAGAATATTCTATAAAAAAAAGTTTGCAATAGTGAGGAGAGGGGTTTGAAAATCGGACAACACTTACGTGAAGTAATAAATCGCCAAGCTACAATAGTTTGCAATAGATAGAGTGCATGCCATCAGCTTCTAGAGGTACTGATAAGTTCAAGGAGAACGGTGATAAAACACTTCTTTGCAGTTTCTTGCTCACTCTCATTCTTTTTAATGGCATCGTCGTAACCGACAACTGGGAATCACCTCTTTGCAATTTTGCATTTATAAGGCGCCTCCACAGACATTAACTGTGTATTAAGGTGATAAAACAATAAAGCCAGAAATTGGCCATTTTGTAAACCACGTGCTTTTCTAATTTTTTTTTCAAGAGCACGAGATAAAAGAACCATAACGCGTATGCGGCTGAAATAATGGTAGACCGTTTGCTAAGTTATGCTGAACAATCATAATTTGAGTTTCAGCACTGTACGAAAACTATTACGCCAGATTTGGACTTTTGGAAATGTATGTAGATAAACGTGTGGTGAATTTGAAATTCACCACGGGCTTTATTCTATAATCACCTTAAGCATATGCGGTATTTCGAAAAATTTCGTTTCAGGTGGTTCGAAATGAAATTCCGCGGAATTTCGCGGAATTTGAGCATGGCGAAATCTGATTTCTTGATTCCGTTTCGTTTCGTTAAATTACAAAATTTTCGCTGGAATAAACTAGCTTTTAACGAAATTTCACGGAATTCCGCGAAATTTCGAAACAAATTTAAACTTAAACCACATTGTTTCATACGGTCGTGTGTAATCAAAAATTTCGGCTACGCCGCTGAACAAAATCATAAATCTGTTTTCAAAACTTAATGTTATACAAGTTTTTCTATGAACGCCCACTGCATAATTCTATTCTGAGTCGTCAATTTCGTATTTAGTTCCCTTCCATAAATCATCTTCAGTGAAAACGAAAACGAAAAGTATCAGTATAATTTTGTGGAAGATGCAAAGCTGTGGCGTGGAGAGGAGACTGAAATTTAAATTTTGTGATATTCATTGACTATTTGCACAATATCGTGTTGCTGCTGGTCTCTGGACGGCAGCTAGTCCGGAAAAATGCGATATAAAATATAATGCCTTGCAGAGCAGAAATTTATTCAATCAGTGTGCTATCGATCGTATTGATACTGGTCACTTCAGCTAGTGCTGAAGAACACGGAGTGAAAAAATCATTGGCGTAACTACAGGGGGGCTAGGGGGCAATAGCTCCACCTAGGACCAAACTAGCCCCCCTAGAATTTTTGCTTTTCTGCATAAGTATGGCACATATTAACCTCTTTGACCATGTGCATACCTGCAAATAACGAACTCTTTTCGAATTTCGGAAAATTCAGGACTACTTTTGTGCAAAAACACGATATGTAACGTTTGTATTTAAAAAATGAGCAAAAATTGCCGATTATTTATGTGTTTACCTTCACCTGCTTTGACGAAACTACCCTTGCAGCAGCAATCATAGTAACCCATGAGACAAAATTTGACAGCTACCAGTCGAACTCTAACAGTGATGGCAAAAACAGTGAAGCAACTCAGAACTGTGCGCGGACATCGTGCGGCACTTTGTGGACGCCGGATACGCCCGTTCTGGCATCTACAACATCTTGGCACTATTAGACAACAATCAGAGCATGAATGACAAGCAGCTCAAAATAATTTTTCCACGTTCAGATAAGGGAATTAATTTTGTAGACAAACGTTTACAATTTTATAGGAATTATGAAAAACTGTATTGAAAACCATGATTTCGGCTCAATAACGATTTACAGGGAAGCCTCCTTAGCCGTGCGGTAAGACGCGCGGCTACGAAGCAAGACCATGCTGAGGGTGGCTGGGTTCGATTCCCAGTGCCGAGAATCGTTAATATTCTTCGGAATCAATAAAATTATATTTAGTTACGAAAAAAAATGTACGCCTGAATCTTGAATTGTTATAGATGCAGGATTATCAAAAAAAATCCTTTTAAAAATGTGATACAATCATACAAAGTATCTTATGCATGCATCGAATCCAGACTTTTCAAATGCATTTCTGTCTGGTAAAATGTTATAAGAATTTTGTAATGCGGCCATTTCCCGCAAATTTTGAATTCTCAATAAACATGCTAGAGTTCTTGATATTCGTGAAAAAATTGGGAAACTTATTATATTCTAAGGAGAGGTAACTAAATTTAAATGAGGAAAAAACTTGGAATGCTTTCTGATGAATTAAACAACTACAAAGGACCATTTTGCCTTGCTTAGCTCCTATGGTTTTCTAAACGTATTAAGGTTCCCCCCAAACACACGCGATGCGACAATGGCGACGCTATTCTATCGCTTGGCGATTGCGATTCTATTGCCGTTGTTATGGAGACGCAAATGGAACATTTCCTGCAGCGACGATAATATCGCTCACGTATAGTGGAGCCTTTAAGGATTTTGGGAATCATATGACATCCTAATATTAGGACTGAGCGTAGAGGATCATCATTTATAATGTTCAGTTCGTTATTCGATGTGTTGTAGGTTGGTAGGTCAATGTTTTTCTGGTAGGCCAACATGGAAACTGATGGGTCGAGCATCGTGTGAAAACGATAGCTTGGCTTTGAGTGAACGAGTAGAAAAATTAATAAACAAATTAGCCCCCCTAGAGTTTTCCCTTAGTTCCGCCAATGAAAAAAAAAATGTTGCATCGAAGAGCACAACATTATTCAGTGCAGAATCGTATGTGTTGTAGAAGCTTATTAAACGAAGCACATTGATTTTGCGTTGGATTGATTTGATACACGGTTTTCGTCTTCGAGTTTTCAAAATAACTTCGTTTACAATAAATTTTTAATCGCTTACCACATAAAATATCTTTTCGACTAATCAACGATTCTTTTCCCGTGGGGCTCACGGTGATGCAGAGCATTCTTCGGTATTTTATAACAATGAGTGTCAATGTCAAACTATTTTTTTTGTTCTAATCGTAAATTGACTGTAAGGACCTGACCGGCTCATACAGTCCATAGCTACTGTTTCTTGCACTCAATTGAAGTCGGTTGAGGATGAAAATTTTGCAAAAACTTTTGCATGCCTCATATGCACAAACATTTGGATGGATGGAAAACTGCTATGCAGTAGTCATTTTCTGGTTTTGAGTTAGCTCAATATGAAGTGAGGGGGTTAGAAGCAGAGGGGTGTAAGTGACATTTTGGTCATATTTGAGTTGATTACAGCAAAAAATGCTTTGATTTTAGAGCTTTGCGGCAATGTATTGCTATATTTCGTACGTTATTGGTAAAAAAAGGTAAAAAATAACAGAAAATTAGTATTTTTTTGAACAGTCATACAATTTGCATGGAACGAAAAAATATTGAAAAACTTGACACCCATTTTTCTCAAAACTAAGTTTTTGTCACTTCAACCCCTTTGCGTTTGACCACCTTAAGTATGCTTCAGCATGATCACATACTTCATGGATGAAATAAAGTTTTCAACAGAAATTGAATCAGAATTCAAAACAAAAATCGCACATTTTCTATATTTTCATATGCTTATTGATATAAAATTGATCAGATTCAGGAGCACATACTCCACAATGAATTCCTTTGAAAGCGGCAATGAGTTCAAGTCAATCGACAAATCAGAAAACAGTAAACATCGTTACACCTTTTTTTCTTTCTCTTTGCTTAATAGGGCTATAAGGTGCTTATACGACTCCGATTATTAGGATTATGAAATACATTAGATCTTTCAATTTTGATTTTCAATGAAGACAACACATTAATAGTTCATGTTAGGAATACATTTACTACGATCGCTCATTAATACTACTTTTGGGTATTGCCTTATCGCCAATGGTATATTAACAGGAACGCGGCGATTTATTTATCACAGACTGGTACTATAACTCTATTGGTCGCAAAACAGTTATTTGACTCCGAAAAAATGAAATCAGAATTGCGTACGTAATGCAAAATCAATTCAACAAAATTCCGCGAAAAAAAAAAATAAAATTTCGTTTCGTTTCGAAAAATTTCGAATTAAATTGACCTTGATTTCGTATCGTTTCGATGGCTCGCAAGTTAATCCTTATTTCGTTTCGTTTCGTTTCGAATCAACATATATTTTTTAAATTTCGTTTCGTTTCGTTTCGTTAGGAAAAAATGTGTTATCGCATACCTTTACTGTGTATGGCACGAGTACTCTATGTTGTGAAATTCTTCCACACAAAAAATTCTCGTACCGGATCATCTTCGGCATGATTAGCCGAGCTTCGTCTTGTTACGTTTGTCTTTAAGAAAATCCTCAGGAAATTCCTTTGCTAGTTTCTCTTGGATTATCTTCGAGAACTACTCCGGGAATTCCTTTTGAATCACCTCTAGATAGTTCTTCCAAGAATTCGTTCGGTAATTGATTCAGGAATTCTTTTGGAAGTTCCTTCGGAAATTCCTCTGTGAATTCCTCTTGGAATTCATTCGGGAATGTCTCTGGGAATTCCCTAGGAAATTCCTTTGGATATTATTTTTAAGAATTTCATTTGGAATACTTTTGATAATTCTTTTAAGCATTCCTTTTAATATTCCTCCGAGAATTCCCAAAAGAATTCTTACGAGAAATCCCCATGGAACACTCCCAGAGAAAATCCCATAGAAATTCTTGGATTTGTTACCGAAAGAATTTCTGGAAGAATTTGTGAACAAATTCCTGAAGGAATTTTTAGAGGAATTCTCGAAGAAATTGTCGAAGGAATTCTCGGAGGAATTTTCCAGAGGAGTTTCCAGGAGAGTTCCTAGAGGAGTTCCGGGAGGAATTCCCGAATGAACTCCCGGAAAAATTCATCAATTAGTTTCCGAAAGAATGCACGGAGAAAGTCCCGAAGGAATTCTCGGAGGAGCTCCCGCAGGAATTCCCGGAGGAATTCCCGGAGGAGGGAATCGAGGGAATCGCCGGAGAAGTTCCTTAAGCAATTTCCGGATTAATTGGCGAAGCAATTTTCGAAGGAACTCCCGAAGAAATTCCCGGAGGAGTTCCCGAGGGAATTACCGGAGGAGCTCGTTAAGAAATTCACGAAGGAGTTCGTTAAGAAATTCAAGAAGGAGTTTTTGGAGGAATTCCCGAAGTCCGAAGGAGATCTCGAGAGAAATCTCAGAGGAGTTCCCGAAGAAATTCCCAGATGAATTCTCGAAGAAATTGAAAGATTAATTTCCCGAAGGAATTCCTGGATCCGAAGCCATTTCCAAAGGAATTCCTGGAGGAAATCACAAAGATCACAAAGAAAAATTCGTAGGAGTTTCCAAAGCAATTCCCAAAGGAAATCCCGGCAAAGGTCCCGAAAAAATTCCTTGGGTGTTTCCGAAGGAATTCCCGGAGAGATTTGAAAGGAATTCTCGAAGGAAGTTCCGGAAGAATTCCCAAAGGAATTCTCGGAGGAATTACCGAAGGAATTCCCGGAGAGAATCCTGAAAGAATTCCCGGAGTCATTCGCGAATAAATTCCCCGAAGAATTCACAAAGGAACTACCTCAAGTAATTCACGAATTAATTCCCGAAGTAACTCCCGGATAAATTCCTGAAGGAATTCCCAATGAAGTTTCCAGATGAGTTCTCAAATTAATTCCAGAAGAAATTCTCGGAGGAATTCCCTAAAGAGTTCCCAGAGAAATTCCTGAAATAATTTTCGAATTTATTCCCGGAGGAATTCACGAATCATATCCGGGATGAATTCCTGAAGGAAATCGCGTAACAATTCATAAATTAATTCCCGAAGGAATTCACGGAAAAAACTCCTGAAGTAATTCACGAATTAATTCCAGGAGGAGTTCCAGAAGAAATTCCCAAAGAAACTCTCGGAGGAGCTCCCGCAGAAATTCCTGGAAAAGGTTCCGAAAGAATTCCCGGAGGAATTCCTGTAGGAATTTTTGAAGGAGTTTTAGAAGAATTCCCTATGCAACTTCCGGAGGAGATTCCAAAGAAAATCTCGAAGGATTTTCCGAAGGAATTCCCAGATGAATTCTCGAAGAAATTCCCAGAATAATACTCGAAAGAAATCCCAAAAGAATTTTCGAAGGGATTCCCGGAGGAATTGCCGAAGCAATTCACGGAGAAATTCATTAAGCGATTTCCGGAGAAATTCCTGCCTTAACTTCCGGAGCTATTCACGAATTAGTTCCTGAAATGATTCCCAGAGAAATTCCCGATGGAATTTCCAGATAAGTTCTCGAATCAATTCCAGAAGGAATTCTCGGAGGAATTTCCGGAGGAGTTCCCAGAGAAATCCCCGAATTAATTCCCGGAGGAATTCCTGAAGCATTTTTGGAGGCATTTACACAGTAATTCACGAATGAGTAATTCACGAAGTAATTCAAGGATTAATGCCCAAAGGAATTCTTGGAGGTATACAAAAAAATGGAGGAATTCTCAAAGGAATTTCTGGAGGAGTTCACAAATTAATTCCGGAACAATTCACGTCCCGAAGTAATTCACGAAATAATTCTCTAAAGAACTCGCGGATAATTTGCCGAACGAATTCCCAGAGGAAATTCAGGTGGAATTCCCATATTAGTTCTCGAATTTATTCTCGAAGGAATTCCCAGAGAAACTCCCGTAGTAATTTTCGAAGTAATTCCCGGAGCAAATCACGAAATAAATCCCAGAGAAATTCCCGGATGAATTCCCGAAGGAATTCCTTGAGCTGTTTCAAAAGAATTTCCGAAGAAATTCATGAAGTATCCCTGGATGTATTGCAATAAAAATAATGGAGCAATTCCTGAAGGTATTCTCAAAGTGAGTTCCAGGAGGAATTCCTTAAGAAATTCTCGGAGGAATTCTCAGAGAAATTCCCAAAACAATTCCCAGAGGATTTCCCGAAGGAATACACGAAAAAATTAGAGGAGAAATTCAAGAAGAAACTCCCGAAGTTATTGACGAATTAATTTATTTCTAATTAAATCCTGAAGGAATTTCTGAAGGAATTCCCTAAGAAATTCTCGAAAGAATTCCAAGAGGAGCTCCCGAAGGAACTTCTGAAGTAATTCATGAATAAATTCCCGAAGTATTTCATGGGGGAGAATTCCCAGAGAAAATCCGAAGGAACTCCTAAAGAAGCTCTCGAAGAAATTTCCGGAGGAGCTCGCGAGAGAATTCTCGAAGACTTTCCCAGAGCAATTCCCGAAGGAATTCTTTAACCCACCAAGTCCTGAGTGAAGGAAACAAATCAAATTGCTGTCATTTCGTCATTTTATGTCGTATTGGCAGTAAATTTGATGACAACTTCCTTTTTTTGGCTATATAAGTCCAAGAAAATGACGTTTATTTCGTCCATATTTAAACCATTTTGGTAGATTTGTATATAGGGATTATATCAGAACCAAAATCAGAAATGGTCCAGAAATGGACAGATTTCTTTGAAGTGACCCTTTAAGAACCGGCTCCAAAATAATCAGTTCTCTATTTTCGCTCCATATTAGCAATATGGGTATTAAACTGCAGCATTTTGCAAGACAAGTAGGGTTATGGCATCCGGATATGGTTCTGGGGACATTGGTCACCCTGGGGTCAGTTCCGAGGCCCTTGAGGAAGCATCCCGGAAGCATCAAAACCAGAAATTTTCAAAATGTCACAAACCATGACAATAAGGGTATCAAACTTCAGCATTTTGCAAGACAAGTAGGATTATGACATCGAGGCATACTTCTGGAGATATTGGCCAACCTCAGGTCAGTAGCAAGGCTCTGTAGGCAACCGGAAGCATCAAAATAAGCCATTTTCAAAATACCACAAACTATGGCAATACGAGTGTCAAATTTCAGAGTTTGGCAAGACAATCAACCCTATTCTTGTTTACGGACGAACGAAACTTTCGAACGAATGCAGTTCGTTCGAATCGTTTCCCCATTTGATTTTGCTGGCGTAAACGAGAATGCGCATCAGCTTTCGTTCTAAAGCGCGTTCGTACGTAAACAAGAATAAGGGTGAATGTCATGTGGATATGATTCTGGGAATATTGGCAAACATAAAGGCAGTTCCTTGGTCCTACGGGGAGCTACCAGAGGCATCGAAATTAGGAATATTCACAAAACTACAAACTATAGCAGAATGGGTATCAAGCATCAGCGTTTTGCAAGACAAGTGGGATTGTGACATCCAAATATCTTCTTCTTCTTCTTCTTCTTATTGGCATTACATCCCCACACTGGGACAGAGCCGCCTCGCAGCTTAGTGTTCATTAAGCATTTCCATTAACTGCGAGGTTTCTAAGCCAGGTTACCATTTTTGCATTCGTATATCATGAGGGGGGGGGGGCCTCCTTAGCCGTGCGGTAAGACGCGCAGCTACAAAGCAAGACCATGCTGAGGGTGGCTGGGTTCGATTCCCGGTGCCGGTCTAGGCAATTTTCGGATTGGAAATTGTCTCGATTTCCCTGGGCATAAAAGTATCATCGTGTTAGCCTCATGATATACGAATGCAAAAATGGTAAACTGGCTTAGAAACCTCGCAGTTAATAACTGTGGAAGTGCTCAATGAACACTAAGCTGCGAGGCGGCTCTGTCCCAGTGTGGGGATGTAATGCCAATAAGCAGAAGATATCATGAGGCTAGCACGATGATACTTTTATGCCCAGGGAAGTCGAGACAATTTCCAATCCGAAAATTGCCTAGACCGGCACCGGGAATCGAACCCAGCCACCCTCAGCATGGTCTTGCTTTGTAGCCGCGCGTCTTACTGCACGGCTAAGGAGGGCCCCAGAGACATCCAAATATGTTTCTGGGTATATTGGCCATACTAAGAGAGTCCGAAAAGGGTATCAATCTGACCTTGGTGTTATATTTTGAAAATGGCCGATTTTGATGCTTCCTGAAACGCCTCCGAGAGCCTCGGAACTGACCTCAGGATGGCCAGTATCCCCCCAAACATATCCGGATGTCATAATTCCACTTGTCTTGCAAAACGTTGAAGTTTGATACCCATATTGCCAACGTTTGTGACAATTTGAAAATGGCCGATTTTGACGCTTCCGGAAACTCCTCAAAGAGCATCGGTACTGGCCCCAAGGTGACCAATGTCTCTAGAACCATATCCGGATGTCATAATCCTACTTGTTTCGCCAAATGCTGAAATTTGATATCCGATACGATTTCAACACGTGTGATTACACTGAGCTGAGAACAGCATTCGCCAGCGTTGAATGGGATTCTCTTCAGGACTTTGGATCAATCGATGACGCCTTATCAGCATTTTACGACAAACTGTTTGCAATTTGCAACGATCTTGTACACGTAAGAAACAAAAAATTAATTCGTTTCGGGAGTTCCTCCGGAAGTTACTTTGGAAATTATTCTTTCTCTAAGAAATTTGAAAAAAAAATCCTACATTAATTCTTCCGGAACATCCTTCATGAATTATCTCAAGTATTTCTTTAGACATTTCTGCAGAAATTCCTTAATGAATTCCCCGGGAATTCCTTTCTTAATTGCTCTGCATTCCTTCGGGATGTTCTCCAGAAATTCGTTCAGAAATTACTTCAAGCATCCCTCTTGAATTATTTTTGAAAGTACCTTGTCCTATCGGAATTTCTCTAAAAACTCTATACAGAAATTTCTCGAAAACTCCTTTTGATAATGAATTCCTATAGAAACTCTCAAAGAAAAAAAATCCGTTACGGAAATTCCAAAAAATTGGTGAAGAAATTATCGGAAGAATTTCCTGAGAACTTATCAGAAGAATTCTTTAAAAAAAAGTGCAAGAATTTCTGTAGGATTTTAATAGAAATTCCAGCAAAATTTTGTGAGAGTAACCCTAAGGGAATTTTTGCAATTTATTCATCAGTATTTCCTCCGGGAATACTTTGAGAATTCTTCCAAAAAATCGTCTCTGGAAATTTCACAGTGTTTTCAATTTAAATGATTATTTCTTCGGGAATGCCTCTAAACTCTTGGATGCGTTTCTGAAAAACTCATGGAGGCAGAATTCACAATGAAGTACCGTTTTGACTCATTTTACGAACACTTGAACCCAAATTTCACTCCGGAGGTCTTTATGGCAAATGAATTAAAATAAATTATTAGATCTATTGTTCCCATCGGGTAGTGCAAGAAAAGAACTTTCATATAAATGCTTGATAATCATATTTTATTGATTGTAACTATCGATATTTAATGATTTTATTCTGGAAAATTTTGTCTCAAATGACGAGCTCCCATAGTAACTCCCATGGAACGAGTGTTCGGAATATAAGTCTGTTCGGGATTTGTGTCAAAACGATATTAAATTTACTTTTATGTGACAGAATTCCATCTTAACCTTATTAATGCAGATGTTGATACCAGATAATTCTTCCAGCGGCAGCATTTTGTTTAGTTGTAAGTTATTCATTTATTATATGTCAAGCGAAAAGTGAGAAGTGGGAAGTAAGAAGTGCAAAACTGGAAATTGTAAGTGAAAAGTGATAACTGAGAAATGAGAAGTCAAAAGTGAGATATTGGAAGTTATAAGTGAGAAGAGAAAAAAGAGATATGAGAAGTGAAAAGTGCGAAGTAAGAAGTGAGTAGTGGGAAATGAGAAGTGAGAAGATAGAAGTGAAAAATTCGAAGTGCGAAGTGTGCAGTGAGAAGTGAAAAGTAAAGTTAAAAGTCAGAAGGGAGATATATGAAGTTATAAGTGAAAAGTGAAAAATGAGAAGTGAGAAATAAATAGAGAGAAGTGAAAAGCAAAAAGTAAAAAGTGAGAAGTGAGAAGTTCAAAGTGTGAAGTGAAAAGTGAGAAGTGAAAAATAAGAAGCGCAAAGTGAGAAATGAGTGTAGTGAGTGTAGAGTGGAGTGTAGAGTGAGTGAGATAGTAGTGTGAAGTGAGAAATGAGAAGATAAAAGTGATAAATTTGAAGTGCGAAGTAGTAGTGGGAAGTGAAAATGGATAAGTGATAAATGAGAAGTCAGAAGTGAGACATAAGAAGTTATAAGTGGTGGGAATTCTCATCGATTTGTTTTCGGCGAAAAATGACAAAACAAAACTTTGCCAGACTGTCCGGACGTTTCGGACGGTTTTCTGGCCTTCGACCATCTTCTGCGGACAAATCTTCCAGTCACTTATTTTCATTTGTCATTTTTCGCCGAAAACAAATCGATGAGAATTCCCACCAAAAATTTCCATTATGAACACGAAGTTATAAGTGAGAAAGAAGAAGTTGAAAATGAGAGGAGTAATGTCTTGTATCTCGCTACTCACTTCTTACTACTCAATATCTCACTTCTCACTTCCCAATTATCGCCTCGCTTTTCTCATTCCTTGCTTCTGTTTATGTAACTACTCACATTCTTCGTCTTACTTCGCAACTATCACTTCTAACTTTTTACCATTCACTTCTCACTTTCCACTACGCACGTGTTACTGCACACATCTCAGTACTCAAAACTTACTTCCGTTTTTCAGTACTAACTTGTCGCTACTCGCTACTTATTGCGAACATCTAATTTCTCATTTCTCAGTTCTCGCCGTTCACTATTTACTTCGAACATCTCACTTCTTACTTCACTTAATAAGGAAACAAATTTTAACTACTCAGCCAAACGGTGGTCGGCAAAATATAAATGTGTTCCCTATATCGATACCTCCCTAACTCGATGTTCCCTTCAATATCGAGTAAGGGAAGGTTCACTGTAATTCGCTCGAGATTAATTATATTCAACTTTCATTTTCAGCGGAAGTGAAAGAACATCCCTTCCTTTACTTTCCTCTTCGTTGAGTAGCGCCATCAGCCCATTGGCGCTTTGGTTTTGCATGAATATGAAGAAGCAGAAAGTTGATATTTAGAAATATTCGCACGGGAAACCATACGGAGACATTTTTGAAAATCTTTCAATTCTTCCATTCTTGAAGCAATTTAAATAAAAACGGTAAGCAGTACGGGGTTGGACTTTTCTTATACTGTGTATCAAGTGTGATATCACAAAATAAAATTTGAAATGATAAAGGAAGGAAATACATCGTTGTACAATATAAAAGGTTATAAAAGTATATTTTCTAGTAGAGACAGAGCATCTGGTGGATTGGTAGTGTATATACGAGACAACTTTGAATTTAGAATAATTGAAAACGTGTGCATTGAGGGTTTCCATCATATCAATATTGAACTATTGCTGAAAGGGGAAGTTATTGACATTCATGGTGTATATCGTCCTCCGTCTTATGACTTCTAGATCTACTAGTGCAATATCTTGGATCATGTTATATGTAAAATGTCAGATGCTCATCGGCTAAGCAACCACACTATTTTTCATGAGTTGAGCGATCATTGTTTAGTTTTATCCGAATTAAAAATAAAGCTTGGTTCGCACCGCGTAGAATTATCCAAAACGAGTACCAATCATGATAAGTTAAATGCGAAATTCAAAAGATATATTGATACCTTTGGGCCTGTTCAGGATGTGAACATATGTTTTCAAACAATTTCATATAAATACGATGCAATATTAAAAGATTGTACAAAAACGATGAGGAAATGTGTGAATATTAAAGGAACCAAATGCCCTTGGATGAGCTTCGATTTATGGATACTTATAAAAATCAAAAACAATTATTAAAAGAAATCACGTCGAGACCCGAATAACATGCAGCTAGCAGAACTGCTTCAGCATGTATCAAAAAACTTGATGTCGCAAAGAAACAAGCTTAAAAAAGATATTTTGAAAACTTGATGAGCAATAGTTACCATTCAAAATTATGAAAAAATTTGAATTGGATACTTGGCAAACCAGTAAACAAACAAAAGCTTGAACTAGAAGTCAATGGAGAATGTATAGCAGATAATAAACTTATATGTGAAACTTTCAATGAACATTTCTCCTCAGTTGGTTCGAAGTTAGCCTCTAATATTAATCAAACCAATTCAAATCAGGATAGCCATATGGAACCAATTTCGGATTCTATTTTCCTACAACCTGCATCGTAAATTGTATTGATCATACACGAATTGAAAAATGGGAAAAGTCCTGGTCCTGAACATATCCCAGTGAAGGCAGTAAAAAATAATATAATATCTTTTTCCCGTCCTGTCTGATGCATTTAACCTTATGATCCAAACAGGGATTTACCCGGATTGCTTGAAAGTTGCCAAAGTTTAAATCAGGTGATCCTAAAAATACTGACAATTATCGGCCCATATCGACTCTCTCAGTTTTCACTAAAATTTTAGAAAAGTTATTGATCTCTCGTATCGTAAACTTTGTAGTAGGTTATAACATACTTTCCAGTATGCAAAACGGGCTTCGCAACGGAAGCAGTAAAACTATAGCTATAACGGAACTAGTTGATGCAGTTCTGGAAGAGGCAGATTCTAAGAAATGAGTAGGAGCATTATTCTTAGACTTAAAAACTCAAAGGTGCAGCCCAATCGGGTTGTACGCAAAGGTGACGTAGGACTTCGTAGCTATTCGAAATTGATGGTATTTGCCATAATAATTTGTGTCGTTTTATTAACATTGAGCAAACTGCTCGGAGGCCAACTGAATCAGGAAATCGAATAGTTGGTCCCAGTTGGATGAACTTTGAGTCACTAACCGTGGAATTGACTCATCGGTCGCTAAAGCCACTCGACTGGTTTTCAGTCGGGAACATCACAATCCTTACGTGCGCTTACATCGCGGGCGAAAACCAAACATTGCAAATAAATATATTTGCGTTTGGTTTCACGCCACTTCTGATTCTGCTTATTTCTCCTTTATTTCGGCCATTTTTGAAGATGGTGTCCTCCGAAAAGGTCTTTATACAAAAGAAGGTTGATCCGACAATCGGACATGAACTTTCTTCAAAGTGCAAAATTCAATCGTAAATAGCGAATTTGATAGCTCGTCGGAGGGAGATGATGCAGTAAATTTGAATGGATGGAATCACTAACAGCTACCAAGCTACCACGCCAAACCCGATGCCACCGAAACAGTCCATTTTCGCAATTAACTCTTACTTTCCGTAAAATGTTGGTCTTGAGAAGAACCATTTTTCATTTCCCAATGCGCCTTTCTTATACCAAAATGCATCCAAACGCTTGTCGGCACCTTGCGTTGAAACTGTCCGACCGCCACTTGATGATTTTTCGTTAAGCCTCCAAAATTTGGAATAAATTTTCCGTATTGCTACTGCCATTCACGCCTTCGTGCTGCTGTGTACGCTCCGCTGCATCGAATGTCGAACCGCTCTTTGTGGAATATCGATCAAAATGGCTTGCACGCGCCGAACAGCAGCTTTCTTGTGTGTAATAAATTAAGCCCGTTAGCCCCGCCCCTTTGTGATCTGATATGGGTGTAAATATAATGTGCACTCACAACGATTAATGAAGGGGCGAGGCAAATGGAATTACTTCAATAGATATAAGAAAGCTGCTTGTCGTCGCTCGCGAGCCATTTTGATGGGGATTCCGCAGACAATGTCGGAGAATGTTATTTGCTACTGTCTTGCAAGCGGGAAAAAATGCAACAACAAAAATTAGAGGTTTTAAAAAATTAGGTTTTACGTAAAACAAATCAAAAAAAGGCACGTTACATGTTTTAGCGAAAAACGCATCATATGTGAAAAAATTTGATTTGCACTTTTTTTTCAAGCAATTTTGTCAAAAATCCAAAAACCAAATATACAAGAAAGGCAAAGTATTTTTCACGCTAATCACGCCATAATGTAGCAGATTCAAAATATTTATTACCAATGGGAAAAAGTATATTTCTGGTCGTCATTTTCAACGAATTATAACTGAAAATCCATCTTCCACTCGAAACTTACGATCTGTTCGTAAAAAACCGTTCTCAATTTGAAATTTCAATTTTTATTCAAATTCATCTGGGGGATTACTAGGTAGTAAGTATAGTCACTACATAGGAAATAATAAGTAGAGCTCTTGTTGATAAACAGAGAAACATATAATTTGTTGGTGGCAATTTAGTCTTGTATTCAATAAATTAAGCCCGTAAATTTGAATAGATGCAATCACTAACAGAAACCAAGCTTCCACGCCAAATGCCGATGCCACCGAAACAGTCCATTTTCGCAATTAAACCTTTCTGTTCAGAAAATGTTAGTCCTGAGAAGAATCAATTTTCTTTCCCCAATGCGCTTTCCCAATAATGTAATAAAAGCATCGCCACTGGCGGCACGGGATCGCAACAATGCTATTTTTATAGTCAACCCTTTCTTCATGAAAAATGCTGGTTCGTTGAGGTTGAATGGTCTGCAGCAACACACCGAGGATCACCACCAATGCAATGGATTTCCGTTGAAAATGTTACCAGCGCTTCCGTGATGCTGTGTCCTCTCCGCTGCGATCGCTTTGATGCGTCCGCTCTACGTGAAATATTGTTTAAACTGAGGATTAGATCCAAACCCGCAAGTGATTGATTTTTGATGTCTGTGCTAGTGATGCATGTACGTGATTGGTTGGTTTACCTATTTCTAAACTTTTTATAAATTTTCGATAATAAGTGGTTAAAAATCAGTATTTTCATATAAATACAAAGAAGCGTTGACTCATCCTTGATCGAATGGTCAAAAAAAAAAAAATCCATCGAGAAACGGCTGAGATATTAAAGTTTAAATTCTATCATATTTTCGTGACGGTCCCTGATTTTCGCAATCGTAAAGTGTACCCCAATATAGAAAACACAGACGTAGTCCTACGTCAAAAAAGCCTTCGATACCTTGAACCATAACATATTATTGCGTAAGCTAGAATGTTATGGAATTAGGGGGGTTGCAATTCGTTTCATATGAAGGTCAGACAAGTGCTCTTATGCAACGTACACACCAGTCAAGCAGTTTGACGAACATTGACTCCACCCCCAAGAAAACGCTTCGGTTGCTGTTTTGTTTGAACGTGTGTGAAGTTGTTCGAATCGACCAACGATTTGACAGTTGGCGGCTCGGTTGGAAAAAATTAAAACGGTTTGATTTTGGTTTGAGTTGTCGGGGGTGGAGTCAAGGTTCGCCGAACATGTTTGAGCATTTGTAGTGAAGTTGCACAAACCCCCATATATTTTTTGATGGTTGGTGGTCAAGTTGGCGCTTCGGTCGTTCGTGTGTGATATTGTTGGTCGAATAAATTGATTGTTCGTGCCGCTGTTGGTAAAACTTGATGGATGTTTGAATAAACGAGAGGTGGAGTTAATGTTGGTCAAACTGCTTGACCGTGTGTACGTTCCATTAAACAAATAACTACTGGTGTTCCCCAAGGAATCAATATCCCTTTCTTTTTCTCGTACATATATATTAATGATATAACGAGAATGGACTTCTGGATACTCCCAGGCTCTTTTCTGACGACACCGCTTTATTCTATTCGAATGTTGATCTAAGATCTATTATTTCAAGTATGAGTGAAGACCTGCAAACCCTTCAGAACCACTTTTCCAACAACCTACTTTCGCTTAACTTGCAGAGAACCAAATACATGATTTTTCGGTCTCCTAGAAAATCATTTCCAATTCTACCTGAATTAATGATGGGGGATTTTATATTTGAAAATGTAGATCATTTAAATACCTTGGGATCCTCCTTGATAGTACCTTATCCTGGGATCATCATATCAAAAAAGTAGCTGGAAAAGTGTCGACCATGTGTGGAGTTCTAAAACGTATTGGCAGTTTCCTCCCGCGAAAAGTTTTGCTTATGCTCTATTTTGCTCACATTCATTCCCATTTGAATTATTTGATAATCGTTTGGGGTAGAGCCAGTAAATCCAAACTAAAAAAGCTACAAACACTACAAAATCGTTGTATTAAAATAATTTACATCTTACCTCTGCTATACTCATCCATTGGACTTTACTATGATTTTCCTCATAAAAAAATGCCGATACAAGTTATGGAGCAAACATTACTCATGGTTCATAACATACTTTATAACCCAACAAGTATCCATAATATAATTTTAAATGTGGTATCTGGACATCGTATTACAAGACAGAATAGTCATTTAGCCTCGTGCATATTCAAGCTTTGATCAGAAATGGTTTACTTTTATAGGTCCTGCAAAGTACAAAAGCTTACCCAGAGATTTACGATTGATTACAAATCGTTTAACTTTTAAATCCAACATAAAATATCTCTTAAGAAGTAATTTACACCAACTCATAATATTAATACTATTGAACCTTTTTATAGTTTTTTTTTTGTATCCGTCACTGTCAACATTGAAAGTTAATGATTAAACATTTATAGTTCCTAGACGAGCTTGGTGGTCTAGTGGCTACCCTTTCTGCCTTATAAGCAGGAGGTCGTGGGTTCAAGTCCAGACTCGTCCCTTTCCTACCTTGTATTTCTATCTTAGTTCTTTCTGTGTTTCACGTTGTATCAAAACGAATCTTAATGTTATAACCTTCTACACTATCTCAAAACCTCCTGTGGCACCTATGAGAGGTCGTAGAGTTCTCTGCATCTTTCTTAAGTAGGTGTACAATAGGGCAGTTCAAATTTAAAAAATGTTCCAAATTTCCAACTCCCATATGTCTATTAGCATCATTTTGATAATTTAGGAGTCCCGGCAAAATTTCAGGCAATTCAGTGGCCATTTAGGGGTGGCGCGAAGTCATTTTATGTTTAAATGGAAATTTGAATGGAAAAAACTTAAAATTTATTCAAATCCCTCTACAACTCTTAAATCGTGATGAATTAAAATAAACATCCCCAACCTCCATTTTTGGAGTCTATTTGAGCTCAACCAGTGGTTAACTCATTAATTTTGATTTATATTTCCACTGCTACGTTGAGGCTAATTACACCATTTTAGCCATTTATCTCATATTCACACTGTCAATAGAACCGTTCAATCTACTCATTACTAATGGGTTATCCGGAGTTCTCGTTTAAATAGATTCCAAAAAAGGAGGTTGGGGATATTTATTTGAATTCATCACAATTTGACAATTGTAGGGAGACTTGAATAAATTTTAAGTTTTTCCCATACAAATTTCCATATAAACATAAATTGACTTCGCGCCACCCCTAAATGGCCACCGAATTGCCTGAAATTTTTCCGGGACTCCTAAATTATCAAAATGATGCTAATAGACACATGGGAGTTGGAATTTTCGAACATTTTTTAAATTTGAACTGCCCTAGTGTACAACTAACCATCCTTCCCCTTCCTCAGCATTCGCAAGGACGTGGGCAGGACAGATCTCAACTATTGGAGAGTGCATTGCATCCATCTAGGAGGTAGTGATTAGTCACAAAGTTATTGATCTTTGGTAAAGGATGAAAGTAATGCTACTCTCATACAATAGTCTTGGCTTGTACCACCTACGAATTTGTGCGAATTGCTCAATGCTAATGCTAATGCGAAGATTAAATATTTACAGTTCCTAATTTAAGTTAATAATTTGTTTATTTGCTTTCAATTAGTGCTTCTTTAAAAGGATGCTTAATCCACTAGAAGCACTTGTTTTGATTTATGTAGTCATCGTTCTCTCTTTTTTGCATTAATTTTGAATTAAATTGTTCTCAGTCAATATTTAATAAATTAAGTTTTAGCTTTTTTGTTTGATCGCGTTTATTTTTTATGGCTGAGAACTGAGTGTCCACTACCAGGGGGCTCATTTAGAGCTTTTTGGTGTGGGGAAGAGCAGAGGGTCACTCAAAAAAAGAAAAAAAAATCGAAAATTTGCGTTTATTATGTAGTAGAAGAAAATTCCAACCTCGTACTGTTTACCGTTTTTAAATAAATTGCTTCTAGAAATTTTGACAAGAGTTTCAAAAATTACTCCGTATGGTGTCCCATGCGAATATTTTTAAGGGGAAGGGTCATTTGGCCGAAACCCATAAAGCCATTTGGCCAAATGCCACTAGGCCGAACAAACCATTAGGCCGAAACCCATCTATCCGAAAGTCATTTGGCCGAAAGGGTCGTTTGGCCGAATGGGTCATTTAGACCAGAGGTTTCCAAACTGTGGGTCGCGACCCCCAGGGGGGTCGTGGGCTGTTCAGTGGCTATTTTGTCCCACAAATCTATTACATATTTTGAATTAGGATCTAACTTATGATTGGATGATTGAAGAACAACAAACCTAACGAGGTCAACGGCTTTTTTTTGTTCTACGATATTTGGGCAAGTAGAGAGAAGTCCTATACAATCCAAATGTAAGCCCCGAACCCAATCCAACACCAATCCTAATTCAATTCGAATTCGATCTAAATCAAATCGAAATCTATTTAAAATCCAATCTAGTGATGAACTTTATTTATAATTTAAAAATCACTTTTATAAAGAAATAAAAAAAAATCAAATCCAATCCTTATCAAATCGAAATCCAATTCAAATCCAATCTGAATAAATTTCAAATCCAATCCAAATCCAACCCAAATTCAGTTCAAATTCCATCCAGATCCAATCCACTTCCAATCCAAAAACATCCAATCCAAAAAAGTTACGAATTTTTGACAAATACAATGATGGGGTATGAAGCAATTTATTATAATTTGTCCAATCGAACGCGTACTCATTTTTATTTAATTTCACGAAATCAATGCATTTGGTACCTGGTGGGTCGCCAGCAATATGGGATTCTGCTAGGTGGGTCGCATATCCAAAAGATTGGGAACCTCTGGTTTAGACGAAAGGGTCGTTTGGCCGAAATGGTCGTTAGGCCGAATGGGTCATTTGTCCGAAAGGGTCATTTGGCCGAAAGGGTCGTTTGGCCGAAAGGGTCATTTAGCCGAAAGGGTCATTTGGTCGAAAGGGTCGTTTGGCCGAAAGGGTCATTTGGCCGAATTGGACATTCGGCCGAATAGTTCATTTGAAAAGTGAGAAATTAGCAATTAGAAGAGAGACGTCTCACTTCTCACTTTTCATTTTTCTCTTCTCACTGTAGAATGCGAGAAGCACGAAATGAGCTTAAGTGGGATGGGAAACGAACACAAAAGAACTTTATCGAGGTGGTTGTAGAATTCGTGTACTTGGGCTCACAGGTGATCTCCAATAACGATACCAGCAGAAAAATTCGGAGACGCATCATGGCAGGAAATCGTGCGTACGTTGGACTCCGCAAGACGCTCCGATCGAATAGAGTTCGCCGCCGTACCAAAGTGGCTATCTACAAAACGCTCATTATACCGGTAGTTCTCTACGTACACGAGACCTGGACGATGCTCGTGGAGGACCAACGCGCACTGGGAGTTTTAGAAAGGAAAGTACTGCAAACCGTCTATGGTTGGGTGCATATGGCGGACGATACGTGGAGGAGGCGAATGAACCACGAGTTGCATCAGCTGTTGGGAGAAACATCCATCGTAAACACCCCGAAAATCGGAAGACTACCGTGGGCCGGGCACGTAGCCAGAATGTCGGATAGGAATCTGGTTAAAATGGTTCTCAACAACGATCCGACGGGCACAAGAAAGCGAAGTGCACAACGAGTAAGGTGGATTGATCAGGTGGAGGACGATTTGTGGACCCTCCGCAGATAATAAATAAAAATAAAAATGGAAACAATTTTACAAGGGGAAGGAGGTTTAAACCCCAAAGAATTCACTTAGGGGAGAACGGTCCAAAATGCACCCCTGGGGCAAAATGGCCTCACTCATAAAATCACTCATATAATCTGTTTTAGTACATTTATGAACGAATATTACCATTACAATTCATAATTAGTTATCCATCATTGAGCTCCATTGGAAAAATTTGGCAAAATCCCTTCATATTCACTCAAATTTAACAATTTGCTATTTTTACCGACACATCCGTAAGATTGTAGTTCAATCCATTAAGAAAAAACAATCAACCATGCGTTCACCATCATTTTACATGCAATTGAGTCGTTTTAAACCACCATTCGGGCGTTTTGCCCCAGGCCTATTTTTAAAACATTTTTTAAATGCGTTAGAAAGTCATGAAACCCTTATTGTTTTGAATAGGAGATCATTGTGAAATGTAGCTGGATTTGTAAATTTTGAACCTATACGTTGAAATGGTTGGTTGGGTATTTTTGTTTATATGGGCGAACACATCGAAAAAGCTTAAGGGGTGCATTTTGGACCGTTCTCCCCTACGTACTGAGTATACCGCCATTTTATATTCAGAGTAAAGATTTCTCAAAACAATAAAAAGTCAAAAGAAGAGGTATGGCCACAAATAGCAGGATCAACACTTCTCATATATGTAATAGCAGTTGTAGCTCTGAAAAAAGAACGTTTTTACAATTGAATATTTGAATATTTTAGCTAGTCGAGCCAGGTTTATTTCTAATCTGTTTTTGATTATCTAATCTGAACAAAGAATTAGGGAATCTGTTCCGTTTTCCATCTCACTGAACATATATTCATCTCATCGCAAAACAAAGAAATACAACACGTATCTCGTCACTTCTTTTTGCTAACAAGCGGGAAAAGAATATTCAAGTTGATTTGGATTTTTGATTCATTAGCAGAATCTACACACATCTTACCGCCCATTTCTTTTTGGTTTAACTGGTACAGCAAAGTGCTGACAAGTAAAATTGAAATATAATTTGATAAAAATACTAAGCTTTAGCCCCTGGGCCGATTGTCAAAAAGTCTCTAAAGTAAGCTGTCAAAAAATATCCATCGCATCGAGAGAGTATGTGAGCATTCTGGTCTTGCTTCCAAAGTTCTGAAAACTTAGAGGACCACGATTTGGATTTTGAAGTATTTAAACCACGAGTTTTGAAAAAGGTACACGAAGACCACGATTGTCTGATGTTGATATCAACTTCAACGTATTTGAAGATGATAATTTTGCTTTTCTTGTTGTATGTTGATAATAAATTTCACTTTATGGTTCAGTTAAAGTCTGATTTAGGGTACTTTCCTACAAGAAAGTGAAGCACCAAAATAAAGTCACACGCCAGATGGTTCAGCTTATCAAAATAACCATTTTATCGTTATTGATATCACATTATAGACGATTTAAAATCAAAGGTGTTATCAAAATCAGCGCAGTGCGGTGGAAGTCGCTACAGTTGTTGCCGGGCTGTGCTACATATAATAACCGATTGTTTTGACTGTTTCGTGGCGATACAAATCGCAAAAGAGTGTGTGAAAATTTTATCGTAATCTTATTATTTGATATTTATTGCAATTTCGTGACACATCGTGCAGCAAAAAAAACACCAGCTAGGATTGGATACAGCTGGTTGATGGCTGATCAATGGTGCAGTAATGAGCTCATCGATAATCATGTTGACGTTTTGTTATTGATTCGATAAGCACTACGGTTGAAAAATGACGCGAATATTTTTTTTCCAAAGAGAATTCTTATAATTTTATTTCTTATCCTCGAACCCTATCAAAATTTCGCTAGAACCTAAATTTAAACATTTTTCCTACTCTCAACTGCTTACAGATTGAAAGGCTACCGCCCCAGTGTTTTCGTAAACCGAGCCCACAAGCGAGCGGTGTTCAAAAATGGTTCGTGTAACATCGAGGCGGTCACTGGCTCCCACCGCAACATGCGCTTCCTCGTGGATCTGTTCACCACCTTGGTCGACGCACGCTGGCGCTACACGTTGATGGTGTTTGCGCTGGGCTTCATGTGCTCGTGGCTGTTCTTTGCCTTGGTCTACTGGTTCATCTGTTTGGTCCACGGTGACCTAGAGCCGGAACATCTCCCGGAAAATCAGGAAGCGATTGGGTGGCACCCCTGCATCGCTAACATCTACTCGTACGCGTCGTGCTTTCTGTTTTCGTTGGAAACTCAGCACACCATCGGTTACGGAGGTCGCGCTACCACCGAAGAATGCCCCGAAGCGATCTTCGTCATGAGTTTGCAGTCCATTCATGGAGTTATGATTCAAGCTCTGCTGGCTGGTATCATCTTTTCCAAAATGACTCGCCCCAAAAGCCGCTCCCAAACATTATTATTTTCAAAATCTGCCGTCATTTCCGTACGTGATGGTGAGCTATGTCTGATGTTCCGAGTGGGTGATCTTCGCAAGAGCCACATAATCGGTGCCAAAATCAGAGCGCAGTTAATTCGGGACCGCACGAGCCGGGAAGGCGAAAACATGCCACAATATCAGAAGGAACTTGAACTATCGGTCGACGGGTGCGGACCGGATCTGTTCTTTATCTGGCCACAGGTCGTTGTACATCGGATCACTTCTCAGTCACCGTTGTGGAAACTGAGTCCATTCGAGCTGCAGCACGAGCGATTTGAGATTGTGGTTGTTCTGGAGGGAACCATCGAATCAACCGCCCAAAGCACCCAAGCCAGATCCAGCTATCTGAACACGGAGATCCTGTGGGGTCGACGGTTCGAACCGGCTTTGTCCTTCAGCAAAGAAAAGCAAGGCTACGTGATCAACTTCTCCAAGTTTAATGACACTTTTCCTGCCGATACCCCGAACTGCTCAGCCAAAGAATATTCTGAAGGAAGCCAATACTACAGTAACGGTAGCTGTGAAAGAATTAATAACTATAACCCATTTTCTAATCGATTATGATTCCTTTCAGAAAATCTTTTGAACAACAAGCCATCGTTCGAGTTCGGCAGCCTGGTGGAAAAGCTGGAGCATTACCACATGGAGAACGAACAGAACCAACAGCGGGCACCAAAATTGAAGAGCAACAAAAGTGATTCAACCATTCAGTACCAGGGCCAGCACCAGATGAAAAATTCCAATAGCAGAAACCAGATAGCTACGGTGTATGGCGGAGAGAGTACGATGCTGTGAGGTGGAATTTTCGGAAATTCACCATTGATTACGCACGCCGTCGAGTCCACTCTCAAGCAAAGTACATGCAGAATGGATGCGACTTATAGAGTTTGATATTATAGTGTGAGAGTGTTGCATAGCTGCAGGAGAGTAATAATTTAACAAGTTCTTGCAGTTTTTTTATAGCGTATGAATGATGTTGTTTTATAGGATAAACATAAATGTTTGTACGAAGAGTTGAGATCTGAAAAATACAGTTACCGTTAACTCGTTCAATTTTGGCTAATTGATTCATCTTTTAAGTTCAATTCCGTGGCTTTATGTTTCAACTTTAAGATGGCCTGCTATTGATATTTATGCAAAACTTGAATAAATAACTGATGACATTCGTTAAATCTTGAAGAATGTCATCAGTTAATGCGGGACAAGTATGCACATTGGTTATTGGGTAAGAGTGCGCACAAGGGTTCTCTAACATTATGAGCATAACGAATTGTGAACACATCAATACATTTGACACATCATTATGCCACCTGATCGTAGGGTATATGGCTCAAACCTTACCCTAACAGAATGTCGTTGAGCACATTTATTTATTTATTGTCGGGCCGGCACCAAACCGGACCGCGCGATTGAGCACTCGCGCTGCGACGCGAGTCGCGACAATTTGAAATATTTCATTAGTAGTGCGCATCACGCACGCATGGATGTACTATCATGCGCACTAATCAGAAATGAGTTGCGACGTCTGATAACTGCAGATATTTCATTTTATTGAAAACAAATTTTCGATTTTCTACTATACACGGAATATTACCAGCAGTGGCGCCGGGAGTGCGTGGGACAAGTAGAGTAGGACATGTCCTACGTATGAAAATACATGGGTAGAACAGTCGAAGCATTGTCCTACCCATGATTACGGCACTATGGAGAGAAAATACCATATGGATAACTAAAAGATCTAATAATATCACTCGAGCTCATCTCCGAAAGTTAAACTAAACAAGAAATACGCAAATATGAAGTAGTTTATGATGATTGTAGGACATCTGGATGTGTGATAGCAAGCACGGAAAGTTGTAATAACTCACTAAGCGTACTTTAATCCCGAAATGGCTTGTCTTGATCGGAACTATCATTTTCCGTCGTATATGAAATCACCCGCCATTTGCCAGCATCGGTCTTCTCCGAACACGACTTACCTCTACGAACGCTTGAACCAACTGGATGCGCGGTGAGGGTGCCGATGCAGGAAGTGTGCAGTTGACAGTGCTACCAACATTATACGACACACTATTCAGCGCAATGTGCATCATACAAGTCGACATAGTGTTCGAACAAAGCGAGGGAAAGTAATATCAAGGAGGTGTGATAATGCACACCTCACAAAAGTATCATTATTCTTGAGATTTCTGAAAACCCGTAGATAGTAGGGGAAACTGGACACACGTGATCCCCGGGGACACATGATCCCCCCCTCTTTTCTCGAAACCTAATAAAAATTTTATATCACTGATATATATAAACAGATCCGTTAAACAGATAATTGAATCTGAGTAACATTTGATGTTAGTTCTTTTATGTACATGGGTTTTAGAAAGGTTTTATTATTTCATCATTCTCGATTCTTTTTTTCTGCAAAGGTAAAAAGTTTAATAGCTTTGAATATATCCAACCAAAACGTGTCAAATTTTTACTGGACGTAGTTTGATTATTGCAAAATTGAATAAACCCATTAAATTGATTATTCTCCATTTCACAATGAATGGAGAAATCAGCCAAGACAAATACTCGACATGGACACACTTGATCCCCCACAGTTTGGACACACTTGATCCCGATATTGCATATATTAAGGCGTTTGTTGTATTCCATTGCATTTGCATATTATTGTATTACATGCAACTAGGGGGAATGACGGCTTTGGCAGGTTTTGTTCTATTATTGGCAGGGGGTTTTTTATAACTGACTAGGCTCAAATTTGGCCTAAACATTCTTTGCATATCAAAGAGCATTGTGGCCAAATTTCATAAAATTTGGTCGACAAAAACCCCCCTGCCAATAATAGAACAAAACCTGCCAAAGCCGTCTTTCCCCCTAATTGATTTGTTAAAATTATTTTCTGGTTTGAAAGTTTAAATAAATTAATTTACTTCCATCAATTTTATCATCCACGCACACGCGTATTTGAGGTTGCCAAAAGCCTTATCACATTACCTAGAACAAAGTGAAGTTTAACATACTTAACTTTGATTAGTTTTATTAAATATGAGTAAAATAATAACCATAATGTCCAATCTAAGATTAAATGAAGTTTTGAAAATACTCAAGAAACCATCGGGTGTAAAATTAGTACTGTTAGATCTACTATTCAAATGTACTTTCTCTTTTAAATAGGGTAAGTTTATTTAGAATCATTATTTTTATCGTATTTAATCGCAAGTCTTCCTGTCTGTCTTCCTAAAGAACTTCTAACAATAGGCTAATCCTACCGCTTCTATTCAGTATTTTAAAAGAACGCATAATATACACGTAAATATAATGTTTCAAGCATGCGTGACAGTACTACATTGATGTATGAAGTAACCAGCCTGGTATGATCACGTTCGTGGTATTGGTAGTAGTCTGGCGACCACGATGTATAACAGAACTTTTTTGTTGGTTCCGAAATAGGCAATCTGGGATATTTACCACTGGCCATGGGCTTTGAAATGCGGCTGATTTTCAAAATTAGAAACAGGATAATTAAATTTTAAATCAACAAATATACATATATTGCATATATCTAATATTCATGTATCGATCATCCAGTTTTGGTATCATAACTGTATCAGCCACACAGAGATATCCTCTTGGAAACATCATAGTTGTCGCATCTGCCTTTCAGTGGAATGGATTGATTGCATAAATAATCATCAGCATGCCAACTTTGTTGATAATTGTCACTGTTACTCTATGCGTAAACCAAAATACTTGACTTACTTAATACCAACGATATTTTTAATTTTTGCGCGACTGTTTTTACGTTAGACTATGAAAAATTGTTGGGATTTGAAAATAAAACAATTTGGCCTTTCATCACACTTGAAAGAACCTAAATATGTTCAGCTCATAAAGGGATCAATTCCCCCCGATATGGGGATCAAGTCTCCCGCAAGTTTTGAAAATGTCAAATTTTCTATCTCTTAGAAAAATCGATTTTTTGATAACTTTCATGAAAAAATAATTTCTTCCAATGATGTTTTTGAATAACTAATTAAATTGTTCATCAAGTCCATCTTAAATCATATAAATTTAAGCATTTTACATCGAGAACCATCCGAAACAAAAAGTGGGGATCATGTGTGTCCAGTCTCCCCTACTGAACTGCCGTAATCTGAAAAAGTGACGTATACGCCATTTTCCAAAAATGGTGTTAACAAGTACTACTCATCGAGCTCTTTAACAGAAAAATGGAAAACATGCATGTTGTCAAATGGCTGTTACGTCACTTTTCCAGATTACGGCAGTGAACACCCTAACAGATTCTTGGACGTTTCTGAAGATTGCTAAAGGTTCGAATTCCTAGAAGCTAGTGAAAATTGATTGAAACCATTAAATATTAAAAAAAATACAATCCATAATCACTTCTGAAAATTCGTAAAGATGTTTGAAGACATGCTTCTTGCAAAAGATCTACGAACTCTGGAAGTGTAGTGATTGGTCATAGCGAGTTTTATAACTTATCCAAGGATGTCTTCAAAAATCTCTTAAAATCTGAGAGGACCTCCGGAAAGTCCCTGAAATTCAGTTTTTGTCTTACCCACGTCTCAGAACGTGACCGCGCCTCTGATAACCAGACTGAGGCCGCAGTGGCCTGTGCTGCACATAAAAGTCTTCTCCATTCAACTCGGTCCACCTCGATTTCGTCACCACATCACCCGGTCCATCGTCGCCTTGATCAACCGTATCAGTTTATCCGGAAATCCATTTCGTGCATTAGCTGCCATAGCTGGTCCCGATCGATTGTATCATTTGCGGCTTTGAAGTCGATAAATAGATGATGTGTGGGCACGTTGTATTCGCGGAATTTCTGCAGTACTTGGCGAATGGCCTGGTCCGTGGTGGAGCGTTCGCCCATAAAATCCGCCTGGTACTGCCCCACGAACTCCCTTGCAATTGGTGCTAGCTGACGGCATAAAATTTGGGAGAGTACCTTGTAGGCGGCGTTCAGCAATGTGATTGCGCGGTAGTTGCTACAATCCAGCTTATCGCCATTTTTGTAGATGGGACACACGACACCTTCCATCCACTCCTGCGGCAAAACTTCCTTCTCCCAAATCTTGGTAATCACCCAGTGCAGCGCTCTAGCCAGTGCCTCACCACCGTGTTTAAATAGCTCTCCTGGTAGTTGGTCAACCACAGGGACTTTGTTGTTCTTCAGCCGGCCAATCTCCTCCTGGATTTCCTGGAGATCCGGAGCCGGTAGAATTATGTCCTGCGCGCGTTCCCCCAGGTCCATCACCATACCGCCATCTTCGTCTGCCACATCGCCATTCAGGTGCTGATCGTAGTGCTGCCGCCACCTTTGGATCACCTCACGCTCGTTCGTAAGAAGGTTCCCGTTTATGTCCTTACACATACCAGGCTGTGGCACGTGGCCCTTACGTGAACGGTTCAACTTCTCATAGAACTTTCGTGTGTTATTAGACGCGGTACAGTTTCTCCGTCTCTTCACGGTCTCGATCTTCCTGCTGACGCTTTTTCCTCCGGAAAATCGAGTTTTGTCTGTTCCGCGCCTGTTCATATCGTGCCTCGTTCGCCCTCGTGCGGTGTTGCAGCAATCTCGCTCATGCTGCATTCTCTCTAACTGCTCACATTCGCCGTCATACCAGTCGTTTCTCTGATCCGGGGGCACCGTGCCTAGTGCAGCGGTTGCGGTGCTACCAATGTCGAATCGAATATCTCTCCAACCATCTTCAAGAGACGCTGCGCCTAGCTGCTCTTCCGTTGGGAGTGCCACTTCCAGCTCCTGCGCGTATTCTTGTAGCCACCCAATGTTAAAACGCGACGTCTGACTTCGACGCGTGTTGTACACCGTCGAGAGTTTTGAGCGTAGGCATACTGCAACGAGGTAGTGGTCGGATTCAATATTCGCACTGCGGTAAGTGCGGACGTTCGTGATGTCGGAGAAGAATTTACCGTTGATTAGAACGTGGTCGATTTGGTTTTCCGTTACTTGATTAGCTGATTTCCATGTGGCCTTGTGGATATTCTTGCGGAGGAAGGAAGTGCTTCGGAGTACCATTCCGCGGGAGGCTGCGAAGTTTATGCATCATTGGCCGTTATCGTTCGATACAGTATGCAGACTATCTGTTCCGATGACCGGTCTATACATTTCCTCCCTTCCTACCTGTACGTTCATGGCACCGATGACGTCCATCGTATGTCTGCTCCAGCTGTGCATAGAACGCTTCTTTCTCGTCGTCGGGTCTCCCTTGGTGTGGGTTGTTTTTAAAGGCGGCTTATTAGGCCTGCGCAAACCTCCTGCCTCGTCGGAGGGTCGTCGTGTCGGGCTGTTTAGCGTCCCACCTAACACCAGGACTTGGGCTTGTGCGCTTTGAGCGGCACACGGTCGCTTTGGCGGAGCCTACTTGCGGATACATGCAGCTTTTTATAGAGGTTTAACAGGGTCCAGTGTCAAACCCCACCACATCCTAGGCAGGCGCCACAACTCGCAGATGGCCTGGGGAGGGGTCGTCAAGCCCTGGGATATAGTACCTGCTGCCCGCGAACATGAAACTTAGTTGAAGCTTTTTCAATGGAATCTCACTATGAAGATGGTGAGTTCGTTCTTTGTTTTTGTTCATTTTAATGAACTGGTACGTCGCATTTGCCTCGCTTAAGAACAAAAAAATTTCAGTCAAGTTTAGTCTGTAAAAAATCGAATAAAATCAAACGTATGAAGTTTTGTGTTCAGCATTTTGTTTCCAATGTCCTCCTTTTTTGCTACAATTTGGATCAACGTCCTTTTTTCGAAGAATTTAATATGGTTACCCTATTCACATCAAAATCACATCATCATAGGAAATAACTTTCTGGAGCTATAGGGGAACTGTTTCGTTTTCCATCTTACTGAACATATATTCATCTCATCGCAAAACAGAGAAATGCAGCACCAATCTTGTCGCTTCTTTTTGCTAACAGCACGCACTGCTGAAAAATCACAAAAATAAATAACAAATCAAATATGTTTTCATACTTTGTTTTTGATGGGATTGATATGGGAGCTTTGAGCTGAAGTGCCAAACCGTTCCCCTACTTCCAGAGAATACTTTCAGAATAGCAACACACGGTGCGCCGGTAGACTGTTATTTTAAAATAAAAATATCCATCAAAACATGGCTCGATTCTTGAGGTAATTCTGCACCTCTGGACAAATAAAAAAAAACCAAGGTGGAATCACGATTGATTTGATATTTTTAGCTAAGAAATTTCAGAAGAATCCAGATTTTAATTCAACAATATCGCCAAAATACCTTCAAACATGTCCAAAAAGTGGTCCATATTGTTTTCAATCACTATAAATTTGTTGCCGTTTCATTTCTCATTTAGTTAACATCTGAACAGATAACACTGAATCATCAATTGGACACCACAATACACGGTTTGAGTCCCCATCTGTCCATCCATGCATGGTTGCACTTCACGCTCGCCAAGTCGATCTGTGCCAGGTTAGCATGCCAAGCTTGCTGCTCTTATACATGCGGGGTATATGCTTATAAAATATGAAATGTTTTGAAATTTCTTAGCTAAAAAGTTCAAATCAAGATTTCTCGAGATTGCTTCTAGGGATTTTTTAAAAATTGATCCAGAGGTGCAGAATTACTACAGGAATCAAGCCCTGTACTTAGTTTTAATGGACAGGCGTCGTAGGCGTCTGGAATTTATTCGGAATCGCGACGGAAATCTATTCGGCATTGCGACGAAAATATGTTCAAGACTACGCCGAAACTACTTTTGAGGTCGCGACGGAAATCCTTCGGGACAGGAATTCTATCGGGATCGCGACGAGAATCTTTTTGGGATCGTGACGGAAATATCTTCGGGATCTCAAATAAAATCCTTTCGGTTTTCGATGGGCATTCTTCCGGGATCGCGATGATAATTCTACCAGGGTTAGGACCAAAATCTTTTCGGAATCACGATGGGCATCCTTTCAAAATTTTGACAGGAGTACTTCCTGGATCTCGACTGGAATCCTTTCGGAATCGCCAAGCGAAATCTTTCTGGGGCGCGATGGGAATCCTGTCGGAAGCACGACTGGAATACTTTCGGAATAGTGACGGAAATCTTTTCGAAATCGCGACAGGAATCCTTTCGGGATGTTTCGGGGATTCTGTATAGAGCGCAACAGTAATCCGTTCTAGATCGCAAAAAATAAATCCTTTCAGAACCGCGACAGGCATTTTTCCGGGTCAAGATGGAAATCCATTCGGGATCGCAACGGAAATTCTTTAGATAATTTGATGGGTATTTCTTCAGGATTTTTCCGGGATCACCAAGAGAATTCTCTCTGGAGTGCATCGGAAATCCTTTCCGGACTGCGAAAGCAATTCTTTTGCGATCACGACGGGAATCTGCTTGGGATCACAACGGGAATCGTTCTGAGAGCGCGACGAAAATACTTTCAAGGTCGCGACGAAACTCCTTTTGAACTCTCGACTGTAATACTTTCGGAATTGTAATTGTAATTTATTAACTATTTATACGTGAATCCACGTATTTACAACGGAAATCCTTTCGGAATCGCGACGAGAATGTTTTCAAAATCCCGACGATAATTCTTAAGACATCGCAACGGTAATCTTGTCGGGATCAATCCTCTGCGATCACAATGAAAATCTCTTCAAAATCGCGACGGGAATACATCAGGGATAACGACGTGAAAGCTTCCCGAGCTTGTGACGGGAATTCTTTCGCGATCGCAATTGAGATCTGTTCGGGACCACGACGGGAATCCATTCGAAAAAGCGGCAAGAACCTTTTTGTGAACGCGACGGTAATCCTTTGGAGATCGAAAAGGAAATCATTTCAAAATCGCAACGGGAATCCTTCCTGGGTCGCGAAGGGAATCCTTTCGGAAGCGCGACGGGAGTTCATTTTTTATAGCTACTAGTATCCTTACGGGAGCACGATGGGAACTCTTCCAGGGTAGCGGTAGGAATCTTTCTGGAATCGCGACGGAAATCCTTTCAGGATTTCATCGGGAATTCTTTCGTGTTTGCAACGGAAATACATTCGGGAACACGAACGTGACGAGAGTCCTTTCGAGATCTTGAAGGTAATCCTTTTGGGAGCGCAATGGATTTATTTTCGGAATCTGGATGGGAATCTTTTTAAGATCTCGATCATCTCGGGACCATGACAGGAATACTTTCGGAATCGCAATATGAATCCATTCGAGAGCGTGACGAGAATCTTTTCGAGATATCGATGGGAATCCGCGACGGGAATACTTTCGGAATCACGATGGGAGTCCTTTCAGGAGAGCGAGATTTTTCGAGATTTAAACGGGAATCCATTCGGGATAGTGACGGGAAACCGAAGGATATTCTTTCTGGAGCATGATGTAAGTCTGTACGCAAACACTCTTGGGATTGTGAAGGGAATTCTTTTAAGATTCACATGGCATTTCAAAGGAAATATGTTCATGACATGGGATCCCTTTTGGAATTTCTAATGAAATTCATTTTGTATTCAGCAGGAAATCCTTTTGAGATTCGGCCAGTTTCCGATGTAAATTCTCTCGGTATTCCGAATTTATTTCTCTAGGGATTCCTCTTAGGGGGTTTTCTCGGAAATAAGAAGAAAACATTCAGGGATTCAACATTGTGGAAGAATCCGTTTAGGAAAGATTCCTTTGCGGAATCCCAGATGAATTCCTCTTTCAGAATCCCCTCGAGATTCCCAAGACGATTTCTTTCGAAAACTTGAACCCCAAAAAGTTTCCATTCAGAATCCCAAGCGGATTCTTTTCGGAATCAAAATTCTGAAAGAATTCCCGTTGCGATCCCGAAATAATTATAATCGTAATCTTGAAAGAATTCCTGTCGCGATGCCGAAAGGATTCCCGTCGCGATTTTGAATGAATTCCTGTAGTGATACCAAAAGGATAGACATCGAGATTCCGAAGAGATTCTCGTCGCGCTCCCAACGGGATTCTCATTGCGACCTCGAAAACACAGTCGAAAGGCTTTCTGTTTCGATCCCGAAATGATTCCCGTCGCGCTTCCGAGATGATTCCCGCCACGATTCCGAAAGAATTTCTGTCGAGATCCCAAAAGGATTCCGATCGCGATTCCGAACGGATTCCTGTCGTGAACTCAAAAAGATCCACGTTGCGATCACGTCACTTCGATGAAAATTTAAACCAAAATGTTACAATCAAAATATTGATTTTTTAGGGTTACCCTTACAAATTTTTTAAAATTTTCTTAACAAATGATACAAATGACGTACAACAATGTTTCTTCAGCAAAGTGTCTCCAAATTAAATAAGGAACAACTTTCTGGAACATCGTACAATGCTAACATTAGAAATATAGAAGTTAATAAAATTATATCATCGTCATCGTCAAGGTGAAAATATTTTATTTCCTCCTAATTTCCCGGCGTGGCCCATCGTGCGTTGTAGAAGTTGTAGAAAAATTCATGGATAAGAATACTCCATTCGGCGAATGCTTATCATGTAAGTAAGTGAGGGATACACATATAGTTTGAAGTCACTATTGTGTTGAGATATTGGAATTGAGACGTTGAATGCATGAGATCTGTAAGGATTTCTCAACTTTCTATATGTTACAATTGACCTCTTTTTGGGTTTCGTTAAAATATCACTTGATTTAATAATCGTTCGATGCTTTTCTCCATTTTTCACTGGTTAATACTTATAAGAGTCCTACCTAACCTAAAACGCTAAATGCTATCGTCCATTTATTGGTGAACTTGTCCATCTTAACAACTAAAGTACTTTTCGATTCGATTACAGACTGAGTCTTAGGAATGTATGGTACAGAAAATAAGATCTTTTTGAAAAGGGGCACGCACCCTCCCCGCCACGTCCAGGTCAGATATTGGTGCGAGACCGGGTCCTTCGACTACCCGCGTGGCCCGGCGGGTCATTATTGGCTGGAGGAGGTGTGGACGAAGGTGGTCCATTCTGGGCTGGACCCGGTGGATGGGATGGCGGAGGGAAATCGAACAGATTGCGCAAATTGTTCTCCAACTGCAAGTAGGATCGATTACGCCGCGGGACGTTTTGGATGGTGAGATAGTTAGGCGGGGGGCTGCCGATCAGCCGCATCGAGCCGGACTCATCCTCCAGGTGGAACCGGCTGATGCTGTGCATCAATGTGTTATACTTGTACTGCCACCGCTTCTCCAGAAGCGTCTTTGATGAGATGTTATCGAGATTATCTGCATCGAGGTCAACGGGGATTGGTTTCGATCAAATTATTATCATTTCGAAGCATTAATAGATATGTAGGAAAACCCAATTACCAGAATTGAACTTACGTCACTATTGGAATGAGTAAATGAGATTTTTGAGGCTTGCAACGCACGGTATACGTTGGCTTTGATTAGGGTTTAATCGAGGAATGGAACATGGTTTCAGATGGAAAGAGCTATGAAGGAGTCAGAGGAGATGGGAAATAGGAATGTCGAGGAATGAAAAGCACCCTTGTCCGGTCAATGCATGAAGAAACGACGTCGACAATAGCACATTTAGACATCTAAGCAGGCGTTTGGATCGAGTCCTCAGCTGGAACAGTACGAATGAAGAAAATAATAAAAGCAATATCCATCACGTCCAGCGAGTAAGCCATGCATTACGTGTCACCAGAGAACAGTAAGTAACCGAGCAACACACCAGCCCACTGTTCCTGTCGTAAATGTTCTACTTACCGTTACTCTTGTAATCGTCCTGAATTTTGTAGAACTCGGCCAGCTCGCGAGCAGAGCACAGGGGAGTGTCCACCTGTTGAGTTTCATCAAACTTACTGTAGTTGATCTCATAGCCCTGGTTATCCTTATTGTAGAATACGACGGGCTCAAAGCGATGTCCCCACAGAATCTCCGAGTTGACGTAGCTTGATCTGGCTTGAGTGGATTGTCCGGTAGATTCGACGGTACCTTCTAAAATTACCACAATCTCAAACCGATCTTGTAACAGATCGGAAGCACACATATTGTACAACGGCGAATCTTCATTGATCTTATGAACAACGACCTGAGGCCAAATGAAAAACAGATCCGATCCACATCCATCCGCTCCTACATCCAATTCCGTTTGGAACTGAGACAAAACTTCCCCTTCCTTGGTATTACGGGTGCGTATCAACTGTGCTCGGATGCTGGCTCCAATGATGTGACTCTTACGCATATCCCCCACTCGGAACATCAAGCTCAGCTCTCCATCCCGCTGGCAAATAACCGCATTCTTCGAGAACAGCAACGTCTGGGTACGATGCTTTGGACGAGTCATCTTCGCGAACACGATTCCCACCATGAAGGCCTGGATCATCACCCCGTAGATCGACTGGAAGCACATGACGAAGATCGCCTCAGGACATTCCTCCGTAGTTGTGCGAACACCGTAACCGATCGTGTGTTGAGTTTCGATCGAAAACAGGAAGCACGAGGTAAACGAATGAATGTTGTACACGCAGGGAGACCACCCGACTTCAGCTAAAAGAAAAACATAGCAACCGTATCAGTTAATCTGTCAACATGCACCTGTGGAAAGTTCATCGCCTACCTTGATGATCCGGCAGGTGCATCTCCTCCAGGTCGCCATGGGTGAACGCAATGAGCCACCAAATCACGGCGAAGAACAGCCACGACCCGATGAAGCTGAAGGCGAACACGAGTAAGGTCCAGCGCCACTGGGCGTCCACCAGCGTTGTGAAGATGTCCTGCAGGAAGCGCAAGTGCTGCTGTGACACCTTGGAAGTGGAAATATTGCACTCGCCATTCTTCAGGATGGCTCGTTTGCGGTATTTTCGGGTTGTGCCCGGACGGAACGCTCGACTTCTGCAAGGGGGAAATTAGAGAAAAAATAAACGTATTAGGAATTTGGTATTAAATCAATGGCGGAGGAGATTACGATTCATTGCGACGGAGGGATACGACTGCCATTATGACCTAATAAACCGCAGTTATGAGTGGTCTACGGTGCCAGCTAAGGTGTGTGACATCAGTGTCTTTATTGTTGTGGGGAACTTTGCAAACTGGAAATCGATAATCAAATTCAAGACAGAAGTTCCCTCTTCTTGATAAGATAAGCACTCTTTTGTAACAATGGAACGTTCAATGTCATGAATCAAATACAAATAAGAGAGCCATATAGTGCGTTCTTGTTTTCCTCAATATCACATCCGAATACAAATATACGAAGCGTGCTGTCAGTAGAGTACTTCTCTTCTGTTAAATTAGGGGCTTTAAAAGTTATTGGTGCTATTCAATCTAGTTGCAAACAAACGTTAAGAAGATTATCACGTGACATTTTCTTATGGAAACGGTGAAACTCTGAGTATATGATGATAGAGTTTTATCACATCCTTAGAAAACATCACATGTTGTTGGTCATTTATTACCGTGAACCGTTTATTATCCATATAAAAAAGAGAATTAATTACTACCATACACTAATCATTAAAAAAAATCATGGGGCGACTCTTATTTGAGTACGACTATGGTTTTATTCTTCGAAGATCTATTATGTCCAGGGTTTGCAGAAATCGCTCTCAATAGATAACGAGCAACGATAAAAGAGAGACCTCTTCGAATCATAACAAGCCATGAAAACAAAACTATCGCATTTGTATACAAGTTGCAAAAAAAAAGGATTCGGATAGGCGGCCTCATCGATTGGGTTGGGTTTGATAAAACGCTTTGTTCTCGCTCTTTTCGTGTTGGGGGCCAAATTTATCATGGGTTGTAGCCCCCCGAATCAGTTCATTATCGTAACAGCTACCGAAAAAATGTCTCTCACGGTATGCTACCTACACACTAACTTTTTCTATTTCGAGCTCGGCAAAATTGGGCACCACAATCTCAGTAAATTCCCAAACTGAACTTCGGCAGAAAATTTCGTTCATTACTGATTCTCAGCAAAATATTTGCTGTATCTTGGCAACTGAAACGTCACTTTTACTGAAATCTCGGCAAAAATCATGTTTGCTGAAACTCGGCGGTGCCCACCTCGGGAAAATAAACAAAAAATGCTGAGATCTCGGCGAAAAAAATTAAGTTTGTATCGAGAACATGATAAGTGAGAGATTTTCTCTCCTTTGGATTCAAACCCTGATTATGTCTCATGAAATGCTAGAAGGTCCATAGATGGTAATCTTATTTTTATGCCATGGATTGTAATCAATCACAGTGCCTGTTTTATGAATGATCGTCCGTAAATGCAATTTTATTAACCGATTCGAAACGGACTTTTTCCACATAAATTTTGGTCATACTTCCTTAAAAACGGATGCAAACCATAAAAAAAGATGAATATGAGTGAATATTTTTTTGTTAGGTCTTCAAGGGCTTCTAAGCCTTACTTGAGTTTAGATCTTGATGATCTTCATAAATATCAAAGCGCCAAATCGGCAAGTACATCAAAAGTTTCTGCGAGCCGGGTCAATTTGAATTTCCGCTCACCTCACACAAGACAGCAGGGCAAACGAATTGTGGTGACAAATAGGTCCAATGCTGAGGGCTAATGCAACAAACCCAAAACCTCAAATGTCGCCTTCTTAGTCGAATGAATAAAGACATTTTTTATAATTTTAAATAAATTACTTTTCAAAGCTAGCATAGTGTAAACTTCGCAAATATGAAAAATGATTTGTTTGTATGTTATTAAAGGTTTGGTATATTTCAGAGTGTGCCTAGAATTAAATAAAGCTTGTAACACATTCAATCGACAATATAAATGGTTTTGTATTGCACGAAAGTGTTTGTTACAACGGTTAACATTTAGATGTATTAGTAAAGTAGCTTACGTATGAATAATGTCATAAATTTTGAATAAAAATTACTTAAATGTAATAGCTGAAATATTTTGCTAAAACAATTTATCTCTCAGTTCCTCAACCATTTGATGTGATTCTGCGAGATCGTCAACAGAAGGCGCTTTAGTAAAGTTCAGTTTAGAAATCATGGAAAAAACAATCAAATTCGAATCGAAACGTTAAGCTCTGGTGCACTGCTGAAAACATGCTGCACATTAGGAGTAAACTTTTTGGAAGCAGTGTACCAAAAGGTATCAATGAATAAGTTTCTCAATAATAATCTTCTTCATCGACTGGTACCTGGTGACTGTTTTTTCGAGAAATGTTCCTATTTTTGATGAAATTTGTGTTAGGTGGCCATTCACCAAAGTACGTAACATCCTTACGGGGACAGGGAGGGAGATCTGAGCAGCGTGACGATTAATAAAAAACTCTAGAGGGGAGTTAAAAATGTTTTTTTTGCGTGACGTGCTTTATGGATCTTCCCTTAATGTCCTTCGTAATACATTTTTTTTGGCTGTAAAATCATGCTAGATCATTGTAGTTCTTCTTGTTGATCGGTTAGAATATTAATAGCTGAACTTATCGACAGTTTGCATTGTCGTAGATGTCGAACGAACTCTGTAATGTGTTTATAATGGTGTAACGAAGTCCCGTAAAGCTATTCCAATTCATTCAAATAGTAGTGGGTTCTGTGTGGCCCCAAATGGCCGGAACGATATGCAATGCCAGCAGCTCTCTGCCGGTGCGTGAGCACGCCACGGGGATCTGACACAGTGGCGTAGCCACGGGGGTGGTTTTGGACATAAACCCGATGATGATCGATTTGAATATTAAGGCCACGCAAAATATGAACAACTTCTTTAAGATAGCTGGGCGACTCCACTCGACTAATCTACACATTATTGATCGTAGATCCGTACTAATGTTTCCAGTTTCTACTTCGCCTTCTTCTTGCAAACTTTTGACAAGCTTGACCGTATTATCACATATATACAACGATGCGTTTCGTTCTTCAAACTGAACTGTTTTAATACAATATATAACGACGAATTTCCGTTCCTTAAAATCCCGTACCACTTCGTGTGCCATCCTTCGAGATTACCAAGCATTGGGGAAGATTTTGTAACACATCCTCGAGCACAATGCAGAGTTGGAGGAAATTTCAGTTCTCGTCAACAGGGTAAATGAAAAGATCCGTTGGTGCGTATGAATGTTACTTTTGTTGTTTATGTAAAACCAGCACTAAACCTTTACCTAAGGGTATGCGATAACACACTTTTTCCTAACGAAAAAAAATGTCTATGTTGATTCGGATCGAAACGAAACGAAATATGGATTTAGTTTCGAAACTTCGAAACGAAACGAAATCAAGGTTCATTCGATTCGAAATTTTTCGAAACGAAACGAAATTTCAATTTTTTTCCGCGGAATTTTGATTAAATTGGTTTTACATTATGTACGCAATTCGGACTTCACTATTTCGAAGTCAAATAAATGCTTTACGACCAAAAGAGTTATAATAACAGAAGAGGCAGTCTGTGATAAATCAGCGCATTCTTGCCGCATATACCATTGGCGATAAGGCAATAACCCAGCATTTATGCCGCTTTCATATCAGAAAGTATAAAAAATATAGAAATTGTGGGATTTTTCATATACGGATTCAAATTTCGTTTAAAACCTTAGTTCACTTAAGAATAATGTAATTATACTGAATATTGTCTTGTCAGCGTGGTTTTATAGTATTGAGCTAATTCAAAATCAGAAAATTAATGCTTAAATTTATTTTTTTATTTAGGGTAACCAACTTGATTTGGACCCTCCTGGCAACATTTTTCAGATTTCTGAACTAGAAACAATGCCGCTGCTAATTCTCCCATTGGCTTCAGGAAATTAATATTGTTAAGTATCTGTTTCACTGGTTTCCCGTGCGAAAAAGTGATATTTAGATGATATTTCGAGAAAATTAGTTTGTTCAAGAAGGCGAGCGTTACAATGCGTTACGCTTAAAAGTATACATCACTGAAAATCTCAGAACGTACACAATAAGTTTTTGTCGATATTGTGAATTTAAAACGCAGGAATCTTCTCATTGATGCATGCCAATCGAAAGATAAGACTTGGCTTCGACTCAATTGACCAGGGTAAATTAGAAATTCGACTTTGAAGAGACTAAATTGGGGGTGTCCAAAATATGTACATTTGGGTGTCCAAAATATGTTGCACTGTCCAAAACGAAGAATATTTTCATTTCAGAAAATGGAAAATTTCACTGATTTATCAATAACTGAAGCTCATTTAGAATTTCTATTTCATAAAAAACACTTTCATCTTTGAAATGGTGTCATTTCCGCCAATATCGAACCTGTATTTCAATAGATATAAGAATATATAGGGATGCACTTCCTCTAAGAGTCCAAAATAGGACAGTTACCCTAGTGAGATACTCAATTATGTATCCGCATCTTCCAGGCGCATACACAGATAGGTAATTGATATTTGAAAAGGGCGACAGAAGAGGACAGCCAAAACGTATTCCTTCTTATGCTCTGTCTCATTTGGAGAATTAAACTTAAAAATGACAGTTCGAAAATTAGCAAATAACCCAGTCATAAGAATGGCTGGTGCTACCCAGCAACTCCAATAAGACATCGATGCAAAATGATTCGATATCTATCAAAAGTAATCTTGCTCTGCGAGCAGGGTTATTTGATAATTATTGAAATGTCACTTTTAAGTTTAATTTCAGTTTAATTCTCCAAATGAGACAGACCCTTATTATTTGTGCACATATATTTAGCATACATTTGCTCACTAGAAGAATCCTGTGCACCTTTTTAAAATGCACAAAGATATGTACTTCAGATTGAATTTCACAGACCCATAGTCTTATATACAATCAGTTCGACGAACTGAGCTATTGTCTGTGTGTCCTTGGCACATGAGAACAGCTGTTATGGTCAGTATGAGCTAAAAGCAATCATAAGTAAAGAACTTTCAGCAATTTTAATAATCTTTTAACCCGTTCTGGTTTTTTTTTGCAATTTCCATGCGAAGATCTAGAAATGCCCACAAATCTTCAATGTTCCGTACATATTGAGGATATAGTCAAAGAAGAGCTTAGCTTGATGAACTGTACACATCGTAATTGCTAATCATGCTTGTCCGAAAAACAGCAAATATGCACAGCTCACCAATTAAATAATATTCATGGGATACAAAAAAGTTATTCTTATTGTATACTTGGTTCGAAGTTTCCAAATCATGACCAATAACGATGCTGGTCACGTCCTTACAGTCAATTTAGGATTAGAAGAGGAAAATTAGTTTAACACTCATTGTTATAAAACAGCGGTTCTTAACCTTTTTCTTGAGAGGTACCCTTCGAACTTTTGCATTAATTGAGGTATCCCCTATGATTTCTTTTGCTGTAAATGAAAATAATCGTAGCGCTTGAAGTATATCAAAAATGGACCTGAAATCTAACGGAATATATGGCCTTCAGAGCCTCTTGGAAAGTGGCTTTCGAGCCTCTTGAAAGGAGACTTCCGAGCCTTATGAAAGGAGGCTTTCGAGCCTCTTGAAAGGAGGCTTTCGAGCCTCTTGAAAGGAGGCTTCTGAGCCTCTTGAAAGGAGGCTTCTGAGCCTCTTGAAAGGAGGCTTCTGAGCCTCTTGAAAGGAGGCTTCCGAGCCTCTTGAAAGGAGGCTTCCGAGCCTCTTGAAAGGAGGCTTCCGAGCCTCTTGAAAGGAGGCTTCCGAGCCTCTTGAAAGGAGGCTTCCGAGCCTCTTGAAAGGAGGCTTCCGAGCCTCTTGAAAGGAGGCTTCTGAGGCTTTCGAGATAAGGTTCGAGGTTCCAAGCATCTTGAAAGAAGAACTCCGACCCTCTTTAAGGGAGGGCTTCGAGCCTCTTGAAAGAGGCCTTCCGAGCCTTTTGAAAAGATCTTTCCTAGCCTTTTAGTAGAAGGAGAGAAAAAAGAAAGTTTAAAGAAGAAAGCTCAAAAGAAGATTTCCGGGCCTTTAGAAAGTAGGGCTTCCAACCCTCTTGAGAGTAGGCTTCCGAGCCTTTTGAAATTAGGCTGTCGAGCCTGTTTAAAAATCCCTTCCGATCCCTTTGAAAAGATCCGAGGCTTTTAAAATAAGCAGAAATAAAAGGAAATTTCTAGAAAAACAGCTTGGCTTCCGGGCCTCTTAAAAGATAGTTTTTGAACATCTTATAATAATGTTTCCGGGTCACTTGAAAGGTGGCTTCCGAGCTGATTGGAAGGAGGCCTCCGAGAAGCGCAGAAGGATGCTTCCAATTCTCTTGCAACGAAGCAACTGAGCTTTTCGGGAATCTGTAGACTCTAGATTTTAGTTAAGAATCATATTCTTAACATATTATTCAACATTCTGTTTTGTTTGTTCATTCGAGGTTTTGCCCTTTTGATCTTTTGTCCCACATCTCTTCATCCATTGTACCGGTTGTGGAGGACAGGATTCAATAGGCCATGATTTACTGATCGCCATGCACAGGATAAAGGAGGTATTTTGGACCACCAGTTCGATGGCTCATATTTTGGACCACTGAGTATTATGTACAAGACAAAGTTTAGAAATAAAAAAAAATACAAAATTATTCATCAATAAGTTTGGATTAAAATTGTAATTCATCCGCCATTAAGCATTTCGTCCGAGGTACCCCCTGGGCCCGGCGAAAGTACCCTCAGGGGTACATGTACCCTAGGTTGAGAACCACTGTTATAAAAGATCGAGGAATGCTCTGCATCTCCGTGAGCGCTACGGGAAATTAATCGTTGGTTAGTAGAGAAGGAAATTCATGTAAAGCCCCTGGGTAAGCGACTGAATATTTATTGTAAACAAAGTTATTTGAAAACAAGAAGACGAAAACTGTTTTTCAAATCAATCCAACACAATTCAATGTGCTTCGTTTAATAAGCTTTTATAATACGATCGATTCCGCACTAAATAATTCTGTGCTCTTTGATGCAGACATTAGTTTTATCACTTCGCGTCTCCCACACTAGCTGGCGTGATCAGCATCTACAACATCGATTGTACACTGGTTAAACAAATTTCTGCTACGCGAGGTAGATTTTTTTCACTTCGCGTTCTCCCGGACTAGCTGCCGTCCCATGACCAGCAGCAACAGGATCGATTCCGCATTAATGTTGTACAAATAGTAAAAAATATCACAAAATATAAATTTGAACCTTGGAAACACTGAAGACGTTTTATAGAAGCAAACTACATACGTATTTGTCGACTAAGAATGGGGTTATGTACACAGCAAAAAAAATATTAATATGCCGCGACGTGACTTCTCATCACGTACCCTCAAATTCAACGTAAAAACAGATTTTGTGTATTTTCACGTCATATCCGCGCTTTACTACATAACTCAGCGTAAAATCTAATCGGAGAAACTGTTTTCAAACTCACGTCAATTGAACGTAAAATTGCAAACCTTCTCTTGCACGAGATTGCATTCGAAATACGGCACATCATGTTCGTTCAAAATAAAGCGAAATATTACCCTAAAAGTTGCATACATTTACATAATCATTGTAATATTACCTAAAATCACTGCAATGCAAACAAATCGAACACCCGTCCGCAGTTGGCCGACATTTTGTTTGATGGCGTTTGTTGGCAATTTGCTCCGCGAGTGACTTCTTTAAAAACAATTCTATTAATCTTTGCGAGTGGCAGCAATAACCCGCTACTACAGTAGAGCGGAATTAACGTTTTGGTGCGAGAAAATAAACATCAAATCAATCAGGTAAGTGTAATTTATTATAAACAAAATGACCGGATGAAATTGTGAAACCAATGATGAAAAAATATGTTGGTTACAGATCGGACGAACAAAAGAGGACACCGATCGGACAAACGAAAGAGGTTGCCGGCTAATCATGTTGGCGTTCCGCATCGAGCCTTCCAGTTGAAGTGGGACGATCGTTAGAAGAGAAACAAAAAAGCGGCAGGTAAGTTCTCCATTCAATTTTGATCTCTACCCAGCCGGTGGCGGTGCACACATTAATGAATGACACTTTCCAGGGCTCAATTTGGAATCGGAAAACGGAAACGGAAAACCAGCAAAGTGGTAAAATACACAAAAAAATACACAAGTGATCTTACTGCGAGTGGAATTCGGTAGTGATGCACGTAAGAGATCCCAGGGCTGTTTACGCCATTATTAAATAATTCCCAAAGCGCAGGGCTACTGCCCATAAATGTATATCTGTTCTAAGAAAAAAAATAGCTTAGAAATTTGACAAAAACTTAAAACTCAATTTTTTTAAAATTTCAAAATAATATTTATTCCTAATTTCTAATTTTTAATTTTTGGTTTTAGTTTTCAATCTTTAATTTTAAAATTTTTAATTTTAATTTTTGATTTTTATTTTTAAATTATAAATTTTAAATTTTTAATTTGCAATTTTTAATTTTTTATTTTAATTTAATTTTTGATTTTTAATTTTTAATTCTTAATTTTAATTTTTTATTTTAGTTTTTAATTTTAACTTTAGATTTTTAATTTTTAATTGTTAATTTATGATTTTTTTATTTTTAGCTTTTAATTTTTAATTATTTATTTAATTTTCAATTTTAATTTTTTATTTTACTTTTATTTTATTATTTTTAACCTTTAATTTTTAATTTTTATTTTTAATTTTTAATTTTTAATTTTTAATTTTTCATTTTAATTTTTATTTTTTATTTTCATTTTAATTGTATTTGAAATTTTATTTTTAATTTTATTTTTAATTTCATTTTAAACTAGCGAAAGTGGGTTTCTTGGGTGCTTTGCCGGGGGTTACAAATAACACAATGAACTATTTGCAGCACCGCACTCTAGATCAAATTGTACTTTAATGATTTTTTACATTTCCCCGTTAAATTCGCAACTTTTTGTATATACAAACCTTGCGGATCCCAAAACAAATTGATAAGGGAAAAAATCTGGCAAATTGGTCAACCCGTCCGCAAGTCCGTAGTCAGGAAGCAAATCTCAACTCATTTTTATTATATAGATTCTATTTTTAATTTCTAATTTTAAGTTTTTAATTTTTAATTTTTTAATTTCTTTCAATTTTTATTTTTTTTTAGATTTATATTTTTGTTTTTAATTTTTCATTTTAAATTTCAATTTTAAATTTTTTTTTATTTTAATTTTTTTTATTTTAGTTTTCAATTGGTAATTTTTTTCTAATTTTTTATTTTTCTTCATTTTTTATTAAATTTTCAATTTTTAATTTCTAATATCCAATTCCTAATTTTTAATTTAAAATTTTAAATTTAATTTTGAATTTGTATTTTTATTTTAATTTTTAATTTTTAATTTTTGGTTTTCTTATTTTTAATTTTTAATTTTTAATTTTTAATTTATTAATTCATAATTTTTAATTTCTAATTTTAAGTTTTAATTTTTTATTTCTTATTTTTTATTTCTAAATTTAAGTATTTAATAATTAATTTAAATTTTTTTTTATTTTAACTTATAATTTTTTTTAAATTTTAACTTTAATTTTTTTAATTTTTTTTTATTTTAAGTTTTTATTTTTTATTTTTTTATTTATAAATTTTTACTTTTTTTATTTTTTTCTTATTTTTAGTTCAAAGTTTTGAATTTTAAATTTTTTATTTTTTTATTCTAAATTTTTTATTTTAAATTTTTTATTTTTTATTTTTGGGCTTTGTATTTTATTTATTTTATTACTGTTTTTAATTTGAACACATTTTAATTTGAACTCCGTTGCTTTGAACTTCATTCAAATAAAAAAGTACTCTGTAGTTCGTGGGTTGGAGAAAAGAATCGTGAAACGGAACGCAGATTCAAAATAAAAGAGCAAAAAATTAACCCCGTTACTATGAATTAGATACCGTTCAAATTATCAGGGGTCTACGGAATATATTTTATACATTTTATTCAATACATCTATGTTATGTATCGTATTTCATCGGTGGCGGCACGGCGGTGTTCCGCTAGTGATGAACTTCCTCGAGGTATTTCTCAGAAAGTTCCTTCTGGAATTTCCAGAAGTTCCTCTAGAAATTCCTCCGGAAGTTCCTCCAGGAATTCTCGCTTAACTTTTCAAAAGGACCTAAGTAACATTTTTTTCATGAATTAATTTGAATACAGCAATCAATAGCTTTCATGTTGCTCTGTTGATTGCGCTATTCAAATTAATTCATGAAAAAAATGTTACTTAGGTCCTTTTGAAAAGTTAAGCGAGAATTCTCCCGTATGGTCCTCCAGGAATTCCTCCTGTAGTTTATCCAGGAATTCCTCCGGAAGTTTCTCCAGGAATTCCTCCGGAAGCTCCTCCAGGAATTTTTCCGGAAGTTCCTCCAGAAGTTCCTGCGGAACTTCCTCCAAACATTCCTCTGGAAGTTCCTTCAAGAATTCCTCCGAAAGTTTCTCCGGCAATTCCTTCGGAAGTTTCTCAAGGCAATCCTGCGGAAGATCCTCCAGGAATGTTTTCAGAAGTTCCTCCAGGAATTTCTTCGGTAGTACCTCCTGGAATTCCTGCGAAAGTTATTCCTGGAATTCCTGCGAAAATTATTCCAGGAATTCCCCCGGAAATTCCTACAACAGTTTCTGTGGAAGTTCCTCCAAGAATTGCTCCGAAAGTTTCTCCAGAAATTCTTCCGGAAGATTCTCCAGGAATTCCACCGGTACTTCCTCCAGGAAAATCCTCCTGAATTTCCTTCAGGGTTCCCTTCATAAATTTTTCCAGGAACTCCTCCGGAAGTTCCTTCAAGAATTACTTCAGTAGTTCCTTCTAGGAATCCACCGAAAGTTATTTTAGGAATTCCTCCAGAAGTTCCAAGATTCTCCAGGAATTCCTCCGGAAATTTCTCCAAAAATTTCGACGGTAGTTCATCCAGAAAATTCCTCCAGAATTACCTCGGTAGTTCCTCCTGGAATTCCAGCGGAAATATTTCCAGGAATTCCTCCGGAAGTTCCTGCGAAAGTTTCTCCAGAAAATCTTCCGGAAGTTTCTCCAGGAATTTCACCGGTGGTTTCTCCAGAAAATTCCTTCGGAACTTTTTGCGGGAATTCCTTTGGAAATACCTCCAAGAATTCCTCCGAAAGTTCCTCCAAGAATTCCTCCGGAAGCTCCACCAGGAATTCCTACGGAAGTTCCTCATGGAATTCCTTCGGATAATCCTTCAGAAGTTCCTCCGAAAGTTCTTCCTAGAAATTTTAGGAAGGAGGATTTTCCTGATTAATTTTTGGAGCAGCTTTTGAGGGAATTCCTAGACGAATTCCTAGAAGAAATTCTGTAGGAATTCCTACAGGAACTTCCGGAGTAACTTGTCAAGGGACTTCCGGAGGAACTTCCAAAGTAATTCCACAAGGAACTTCCGGAGAAAATCCATGGGTGAAATTCCGAATATATTCCAGAAAAAAACTTCCGCAGGAATTGGACAACATTTGGAAGAACTGAGGAAGTTCTAGAGGACATTCCGGTCGAACTTCTGAAGGAACTTCCGAAGGAATTTCCGGAACAACTTCCGAAGGAACTTTCGGAGGAACTTCCGGAAGAATCCTTGGAGGAAATTCCGCGGGAATTCTGGATGAATTTTCGAAGGAAATCCTGAAGCAAATTCTGGAGGTTTTTCCTGGAAGAAAAACCCGTGGAATTCCCGAAGAAACTTCCGGATGAATTCTTGGAGAAACTTCCGGAGGAATGCTTTGAGGAACTTTCGCAGGAATACTTGGAGGAGCTTCCGCAGGAATACTTGGAGGAACTTCCGGAAGAATTCCTGAATAACTTGCGCAGGAAATCCAGGAGGAACTATCCGCGAAATTCTTAAAAGAACTGCCGCAGAAATTCGCAGATGAGCATCGGAAGGCATTCTTGCAGGATTTTCCTTAGGAATGCCTTGCGGAAATACCGCAGGAAATCCTGGAGAAACGTCTGAAGGAATTCCTGGAGGAACTTCCGAAGGAAATCCTGGAAAAACTTCCGAAAGAATTCCTAGAGGAACTTCCTGAGGAATTAATGGAAGAGCTAGCGGATGAAATCATGGAGCAACTAGCGGAGGAGGAGCTTGCGGAGGAATTCTTGGAGGAACAACGGGAAAAACTTCCGGAGAATACCTACAAGAACTAAATTCAATTTTATTGGCATATCGGTCTCGATGCTGCTCGTATAGAGGAAGGGAGCAGCGTGTGTGAGAAAGCAGATGGGAAAGAAACGGAGTCTGAATGTTATCGCTAGGCAGCGACAAGACCTACAAGAACTTCCGGAGGAATTTTTGGAGGAGCTTCCGGAGGGATTTCTGGAGGAACTTCCGGGGGATCTTTTGGAGGAATTCCTGGAGGAACTTCTAGAGGAATCCCGCGATGAACTTCCGAAGCAAATTCTGGAGGAACTTCTAGAGAAATACTTGCGAAGGAATTCCTGGAGGAACTTCCGCATGAATCCCTGGAGAGCCTTTCGAAAGAATTGCAGAACAAGCTTCCAGAAAAATCACTGGAGGATCTTCCGAGGGAATTTCTGGAATAATTTGTGAAGGAATTGCTGGAGGGTCCTCCAATTAAAAATTAAAAATTTAAAGATTAAAATTTAAAATTGAAACTTCAAGTGAAATATTTAAAATTTGAAATGGCAAATTTGAGGTATATGTATTTGTTGATACAATAAAATGCGTTTTGAATAAACAGAATTTGAAGTTATTGCATCTAAAAATGTATTTTCGAGCACAAAAAAATCCGAATACCCCTAACCCCGCTGCCGAAAGCGGGATTCATTCTGACCGGGTTTTACGTCGCTTTTCCCAGTTCCGTCAACAATATTACGTCGAAAAAGAATTACATTGCTTTGATTTGAAGACGAAAAATCAAGTACGTCAACTTTTTGTTACGTCGCTCAGATGTAATAAAACATTATATTTACGACGGCGATGATGTGCATCAAATCTGATGTGATATTACTTTTTATTTTTTACTGTGTAGTAAGCGTTAATAGAATAAACTGTATAACCTAAAGGTTTGAAAACAATTTAACGATTTTGTTCAGCGGCGCAGCCAAAATTTTTGATAAAATAAAGAATGGTTTAAGTTTAAATTTGTTTCGAAATTCCGCGGAATTCCGTTAAATTTCGTTAGAAGCTAGTTTTTTCTAGCGAAATTTTTGTAATTTTACGAAACGAAACGAAATCAAGAAATGTGATTTCGCCATGCCAAAATTCCGCGAAATTTCGCGGAATTTCGTTTCGAACCACCTGAAACGAAATTTTTCGAAATACCGCATATGCTTACCTTTACCTGGAATGGAAAGCAAGGCGACAAGCAGCTTAAAGGGCAATCCGATAAACTTGTTCCTCGTGTATCGATGCTGCAGCCTAAGTTTCATTTTCCGGAATAATTATTAATTAAACTGTGAAAAACAGCTACGAGAAAGAGAGAAATTTTACATTTTAATTTTGTAATTTTTGAATACGTAATTTCTCTGTTTGTCTTTTCATAATCTCTTTCATAGAAAGCAGCATCTCTCTCTTTGTATTATACCGGGCAGACGCATTCATTTAAAGAAGATATTTTATCTTATTTTGGCGTAATACCGGGCCAACGCTAGAAGCACAATTCAGATCGATTCGGTTACAGCAACTCATATATAACTGGATTTGGTTATACAGAGGTGACAAAAACACATGTACAACATGTGTGTTGCTCAGGGAAAGCATTATCTCCTCTGCTCGCCTTATTTCGGACAAACGCATTGAGGGCATTTTCTCCGCTGTGCGGCCTATGCCGGGCAGATACGTTAATTAAAAGAAAGCGTTATTACTATCCCAGAACATAATGACGTAGAATGACAGGTCAAGCTAACTACACACACTTCGAAACATTCATGTAAACTTACATTCTATGGAATGCACAGAAAGGTCAGTTTGACGTACATTTACGCATGTTTTTTTAAATTACATGACAAAAATCAGGTTAGCTTAATTATGCTTCATGACGTGTAGAACAGATTCAGTTTAATGAGAAAGTGAAAGCCCCCGGTGGTTTTCCCGCCTTTGGCAATAGGACCAAGCTCTGTCTTTTCCATGCTTCAGGGAAGACTCCCTCGTCCAGGCATCTCTGCATGACAGATCTGAACATCTCGGGAGCCTCAGCAATGGCCGCTTTGATAGCCAGGTTCGGCATACCATCTGGTCCTTGCGCTTTTACCTACACTAAGGGACTGTGCAATCCCCGCAAGTTCCGCCACAGTTACTCTTCCTTCGTCGGCCACCCTGGCCCCTGGCAGCTCCACAAAGGGAGGCCATGGACTTGGGTCGTGACGTGGGAAGAGCCCTGCGATGATCCTCTCCAGCATCTCTGGAGACCGCTCTGTAGGGGCCATCGCCCCACGTGTCTTGGCCATTACGACCCTATAGGCGTCATCCCATGGATTCGCGTTGGCACTTTGACACAGGCCCTCGAAGCAGGCTTTTCTGCTTGATCTAATCTCAGTCTTCAGAGCGGCTCTAGCAGCCACGAACGCCACCCGTCGTTCAACACGCTCCTCTTCTGTGCTTGCTCGCTGCATCCGCCTCCTTGCCCGTAGAGCAGGTTCGCAATTGCTTGAGTCCACCAGTAAGTCGGTGGCCTCCTATTCCTAGGGTGGACTTTCCTAGGCATGGTGGCATCGCATGCACGCGAGAGTACTGTTACCAGCTCAACCATTGTGACACCGCACAGCAACTGTTGTGGCAGTCGACAACAGAAGCAATGTGTGACGTGGCAATTATTGCTGAACCGTATCAGATCCCTTCTGACAACGGCAACTGGGTGACGGATTCATCGGGGATTGCGGCTATCCAAGTGATGGGCAAATTCCCTATACAAGAAGTGGTAGACAGCTCAAGCGAAGGTTTCTTTATCTCCAAAATCAACGGGATCTTCGTGTGTAGCTGCTACGCACCTCCAAGATGGACTTTGGAGCAGTATAACAGGAAGCTGGACTCACTCACGGAGAAGCTGATCTGCCGAAAACCAGTAATCATCGGAGGCGTCTTCAAGGCTTGGGCAGTGGAGTGGAGAAGCAGGCTGACTAACCTCAGAGGTTACAGTTTGTTGAAGTCGTTGGCAAAGCTGGACGTCAGGCTGTGCAACGAAAGTACCGTTAGTACATTTCGCAGAGATGGCAGAGAGTCCATCATCGACGTCACGTTCTGCAGTCCGTCGCTGGTGAGGGACATGAATTGGAGAGTTAGTGAGGACTATACACATAGTGATCATCAGGCGATCCGGTATAGTGTTGGAACACGAATGCCGACGGTACGGCGAGAGAATAGGAATAACCGGCGAATATGGAAGGCAAAGGACTTCGACAGGCATATTTTTATCAAAGTACTTCGAGCAGACAGCGGCGCTATAAATCTCGATGCAGATGAGTTGAGAGAAACTCTTGCGAGGGCATGCGATGTGACGATGCCAAGGAGACTGGAGCCAAGGAAAAGCTGGCGGCTAAATTACTGGTGGAACGAAACTCTTGCTAGTCTTCGTGCTGCGTGTCTCAGAGCCAGAAGACGCTTTCAGAGAGCAAGGCCTTCAAACGGGAGATTAAAGTCAGGACGCTGATCCTTGGGGCAACGCTTATCGGGTCGTAACAGCGAGGATCAGGAGTCCAGCGACGCCAGCGAAAATGTGTCCTGACAAACTGGAGATCATCGTTGACGGTCTCTTCCCGCAGCATGATTCTACGATGTGGCCGTCTACACCGTACGCATATGAAGACGGAGTAACCATTGCAGGTATGCAAGTCTCCAACGACGAGCTGTCATCATTGACGAAAGGTCTGAAGATGAAGAAAGCTCCGGGTCCAGATGGAATCCCAAACGTGGCTCTGAAAACTGCGATACTGGTGTTTCCAGATTTGTTCAGGATGGTGCTGCAGAAATGCCTAGCAGATGGCTACTTTCCGAATAAGTGGAAGATCAAGAAACTAGTGCTCCTGCCGAAACCAGGGAAACCGCCGGGGAATCCAGCATCGTATAGGCCCATATGCCTGCTGGATACACTGGGGAAGCTTCTGGAAAGGATTATTCTTAATCGGATGACGCAGTTCACTGAGGGCGAGACCGGCTTATCGGAAATGCAGTTCGGATTCCGAAAAGGCAGATCGACGGTGGATGCAATCAAGACGGTCATTGAAGTTTAAGAGAGAGCGGCCAAGAAGAAGAGACGCGGCAACCGATTCTGCGTTGTAGTAAAGATTGACGTCAAAAACGCTTTTAACAGTGCCAGCTGGGAGGCCATCGCCGCTGCGCTGCACGGTATGCTGGTTCCTGACTACTTGTGTAGAATCCTTGAAAGTTACTTCCATAACCGGATCCTGGTTCACGAAACGAATTCGGGGCAGAAGTCGATTGGGGTTACGGCAGGTGTTCCGCAAGGTTCCATACTAGGCCCAACACTGTGGAAATTTATGTACAACGGAGCTCAAAAACTGAAGTTGCCCAAAGGCGTGAAGATCTTCGGATTCGCGGACGATGTCGTCCTTACAATAACCGGAGAGTCGTTGGAAGAAATAGAAATGCTGGTGGCGGAAACGACCGACGCAGTTGAAAACTGATGAATGGAGTCAAGCTGCAGCTTGCTTACCACAAAACAGAAGTGATGCTGGTTAGCAACTGGCGAGAGATCCAGCGGATCCAGATAACCGTAGGAGGGCACAACATACCGTCCGTGCGGGCTTTGAGGCATCTAGGAGTGATGATCGACGACCGGTTGAATTTCAACACCCATGTGGACTATTCCTGCAAAAAGGCGGCTAAAATGGTCAGTGCGTTTGCAAGGATCATGCCGAACGTGGGTGGTCCTAAAAGCAGCATCAGCGTCTTCTGACAGCAGTAGCATCCTCGATACTGAGGTACGGAGCTCCAGTCTGGGGAGCTGCGCTCAAGACGAAACGTAACCGCAGAAAGTTGAACAGCGTGTTTCGCCTAATGGCCGTTCGAGTCGCGAGTGCGTACCGAACCATTTCCTCGGAGGAAATTTGCGTTATAGCAGGAATGATTCCAATCTGCATAACCCTAGCAGAGGATATCGAGTGTTACCAACGGAGAGATACCAGAAATGAGAGGAAGACAGTGAGACTGGACTCTATGGTGAAGCGGCAGCAGGAGTGGGACAATGCGGATAATGGAAGGTGGACCCTCCGGCTCATCTCCAATGTGTCGACGTGGGTGTATAGGGAGCAGGGTTGTTAATCGTTAATTTATCGTTATCGCCGATAAAGTTGATTGTGATCAACGTTATCGGTTGCTACGATAACGATGAATCAACTGAATTATTATCGGAGTTCGATAAATTAACGTAAGTTAACTCGATAATTTTGCGATAATGGGGTTACTAGATTACGCGAATGAAGTTGGTGTAAAAAATTTGACAGAAGCCGAGAATGAAATTTTTTTTACAGCTGGTTGATGAGAGTTAATTTTGATTGAAGCGAGGCACTCTAAATATATTGCTTAATGCCTGCTACTCTACGAAACGATGAGAAGTGAGGTGCTCTGTTGGTGGTTTGGAGTTTTTTTTTGCTGCTCATATGTATGTTCCAATAAGAAGATCGCAAAAATTTGCAGTACCCAGGCGGACTTAATTCTCTGAGACAGTGACACTTAAATATAAATACGCTTTTAATGAAAGAGCATGAGCTAATCCTTATTGTATAAGCAAGAATATTCACCTGGATTCGGAACCCCCACGGCAATATATTGGGATTCAAGTATTAGAAATTTATTTGATGCAGCGATCTGTTGTGGTGCATTCCAGGCAGCACCAGTTCGGACCAGTAAACATTCTCTCAACAGTTTGGTGGACTAGCCTCGGCACCTATTCAATATGATTTAGTTGGACTAAGCAGTTTAGTCTTTGAGTCATAAAATATTCATATAACTGGGTGCTCCAGTTCTTCTAAACAGAAGTTTTGTTAAACATGCTAGATTAAACAAGTATGGGTAGACATTCAAAATGCTCTCAGATTCTCTACTATGAACAACTGCGGCTTTGTAAGAACTTTAATGGTTGAATAAAAATGATTTGGTCAATTCGGTGACCTCCTTGAATCCCAATTTAATTCCAGGATTTAAAGGCGTTTATGAATATTGTAAGGCGATACAATATTTTTTAAATAGATATTGCAAATCCAACTTGTGAATATTTGTACTTTGAACTATAGTACATGTTACAGGTTACTCGATAATTATCGATAAATCAACGAATACTCGATAACGATAACGTTAATTCAACGCTTACTTTATCGCCAACGAAGCATTATCGTAAAAGCATTATCGTTATCGAAGTTGGCGTTAACTTAACGGTGATAATTTATCGATTAACAACCCTGATAGGGAGCATAGAAAGGTGAACTTTTACCTCACACAGTTCCTGTCCGGACATGGCTGTTTCCGCCACTATCTGCATCGGTGTGGCCATGCGTCATAGCCATTCTGCTCGGCGTGTATCAACATACAGGAGACTCCAGAACACGTGGTATTCGATTGCCCAAGGTTTGCGGAAGTACGTAGAGGAATGCCTGCCCTACGGGCGGACAACATCGCAGAGCAAATGTGCCGCGATGAAGGTACGTGGAATGCAGTAACCAGGGTCGTGACGCAAATACTGTCAAAGCTGCAGCGTCGGTTTGGAGGGAAATCCAGCACAATGAGCAGTGTTTGGTCTAGGGTCATCGGGTCGTCGGGGCGCCAGCGAACCGGAAGTCTTCTGCCAACCGGAATCGTCGGACCGACCTCGGCACTCGAACCGCCAACCTGCCGAAGAAAGAAGAAGGAAGTGCTTCGGGTATGTCGGGCACCGCCAGTGCAGACATCATCCACCACCGAAACTGTCGGACACCCCTGCAACCCGAAGACGAAGTCGGCGCAATGCGCAAAAGCGTCCCCTGCGATAGCCGCTGGTAGTCGGGGCACCATCAGTGCGGAAGTTTCCTTCACCGGAACTAGTGGACCACCCTCGACGCCGGGCGAAGTCAGGAGTAGGGATGAATCGATACTAGTAAATACGAGTAAATACTCGATACTTTTTATTCGATTCCAAGTACTTTTGGAATCGATACTTTGATATCCGATACCAAGTAAGTATCGAATTGAAGTACTTGAATCAATCGAGTACTCGCTTTGAAGTTTATTAAATCTAATAAACCTTAATAGAAACATTCGTATCTCATAATCTACTAAGTTTTAGTATTTAATTAGAATAAAAATACCAAGTATTTAATTTCTGCCGCTCAACACTTATTTGTGCTAATTGTGGTATATTATTAGTATCTTATGACAACGCAATCCGCAATACTAAGTGACCAGACGTCTCGTCTATACCACACGCTCAGACGAACGGCGCCGCGAACCGCACGGCCACGAGATTAAGATTGTAAAACTTTTCTTTCAAAAATATTAAGAAAATCCAAAATAAGCGTTTCTAAGAAATCGAGTAGTTGGCATTATACTTGGTGTTGGAGGTTGATAGGACACAACATTCTTTTGGAACGGTTTGATTAAAATTTTAATAAATTATTATTATTACTAAAATAATTACTCATAACATATAACTCAATGAATGAAGCTTTTAAAATAAATAATGCAGTGTCCCGGATTAATCCAAGAAAAAACTGGCCACTTACTCGGTTTAAAGCTTCCTCAAACTTTATAGTAAATGGCTCAAAAATCTTGGATAATTTCGGCTTTGTACTAATATTTGCAACTGTGTTGCAAAAGTCCCATCCCATTGAATAAGCATCAGAGAGATTCGCATATTTAAGTACATGAATTAAAAATACCGAAAAATATATGTAATGATCAAAAGAAATAATTGGTTAACATATTGAATTTTAATACACTCTTAAGATAAGTGAATTAGAGTATCGAAGAACAAATAATAATGAAATGTGTTTAATTCAACATAAATAATGAATAACTACTTGACAGTGACAAAACAATTGTTTTTGGATTTTACTTCAAATATATGAGTACTCATATGATACGAGTAGGTATCGATACTTTTAATTCGATATTTAGTGGTATCGATACTTTTGTACGATACTACTTTAAAGTAAAAGTATCGATACCTCAATGGTATCGTTTCATCCCTAGTCAGGAGGATTCGAGTGAAGAAGTTTGTGGCACGACCGCCAAGGAATCGAGACAACGTAGCAGTGGATCTCAGCAAGCCAGTCGGCGAACTACACGTAAAAAAATTAATGTTATATATTATTAAGATTTCTAATACTTTTTTGCCGAAGCAGGCGCTTAATGATATGTATAAGAAAAAACTTATACATCGCATTAGTCACATACATTCCTAAACTTATACTTTTCATTAACTTATGAATGTTATTAGCTTTTTGATATGGGATCATTCATTAGGTGGCATAATGAAGAGTATAAGTATTTTTTGCAATTCCTGATCATAATACCTGGTTTACAGTTCGTCTTTGAGTGATAAAACGGCCTACTTTTCCATACAACGAAATGGGTGCTTTAATGAACATTATGCAACTCAAATGGGTTGCATAATATTCATTAAAGCACTCATTTGGGTGCTATAATGAAAAACCAACATCAGAACAGTAGTGACATGACTACATTTTACTGAATCAGCTTGGGTAAGTGTTCAAATAGTGTATTCTCACCATCGCGTAATTAATGAAATAGTTTGATGGACATGATATCAACAATGTCCATAGGCGAGTACATCTATCGCTTCACGGCTTATCGAACTATGCAATGTGGCACGGTAACATGGAATCTGATTGTTCTCTGCAGCAATATAATTTATTGGCAATAATGATCATGTGGAGTAAAGTAGATTGTACAATTTTGGTACAGATCTATCAAATTTAAGTCCATTTTTCGTCATTGCAAAAAATAGCGTGTGCAACTCGTTGCAAAACTCGATTTTTTCAGCACTCGTAGTATTCATCCAACTCGGCAAGCCTCGTTGGATAAACGTACAACTCGTGCTGAAAAAATCATCTTTTTGCAACTTGTTGCACAAACTACTATTCGAATGGTTTTTTGCTATAACATATAAGGTTATTTTTTTACGTGTAGCCTAGGCAAGGGGTCGGAATTTTAGAAGAAGTGCATGAGCATAGCCCAATACTTTGTATACGAGAAAGGCAAATACTAAAAAAAGACGTTCGAATTTTATGTATGCGCTATATGATAAAACTATCATGCGTCTTCATCGTTTCCGGGGGCCGTTGTCTTTGGGCTAAATAGTCACATCAAAATATGTTCCCAAGATTTTCTCCATTTATGAATGACGACTCAGTTACAAGATTGCGCTTTTTGAGATATGACAAATAATGCAAGAAAAATGTACTGGATTGCGCTTTAGCTTATGCTTTGTAATGGGACGATGGGAGGCACCCACATTGCCGTTTATTACTCGAAGTTTGAACGCATTCCAATAATCAGCCAGCCGCTTATTTGTAGGAACATACTGCTGCATGCTCTTCTTTTTCTTCTTATCGACATTACTTCCACATTCATTTGCGATGTTTCTAAGCCAAATTACCATTTTTGGCTCAGTATATCATGAGGCTAACACGATGATACTTTTGTGCCCAGGGAAGTCGAAAAAGTTTCCAAATCGACTCCGAGACCGGGAATCGAACCCAGCCACCTTCAGCATGATATTGCTTTATAGCCGCGCAACTTACCGCACAGCTAAGGAAGGCCCCATTGCATCCTCTTAGTGACCCTCAATCGTTATCGCCTTTTTCTATCTCAGTAAAGCGCCTTTTTTCTGTCTCATGCGACCAAATCAAGGCAGTCATGAAAGGATGTTTCATTTTAAAATTGAAATTCCTAAATTATTTTAATAGATATATGCAAAGAATGGGCCCCTCCTTAGCCGTGCGGTAAGACGCGCGGCTACAAAGCAAGACCATGCTGAGGGTGGCTGGGTTCGATTCCCGGTGCCGGTCTAGGCAATTTTCGGATAGGAAATTGTCTCGACTTCCCTGTGCATAAAGGTATCATCGTGTTAGCCTTATGATATACGAATGCAAAACTGGTAACTTAGCTTAAAAACCTCTCAGTTAATATCTGTGGAAGAGCTTAAATGAACACTAAGCTGCGAGGCAGCTCTGTCTCAGTGTGAGGATGTAATGCCAATAAGAAGTAGAAGAAGAAGATGCAAAGAATAGTTACTAGCCGATAAGTTAATAAGAAACACGTTCAACTTATCACCGAGTTGAAAGACATAATGAACACAAAAATAAAGCAGATATTGCACACTTTTATGCTCTGTCACAGAACAAATATTTTTTGAGATTTATGTAGCATGCCATTCATTTTTCGCGTTTCTAAAGATATTGAAAGGAAGGGGCAAATATGTAAACATCGCGTGACATCTATCAATGAAAATGAGAAATTACAGTACTGCCCTCAATAGCAGCTCCTTTGCGGTTCAACGACGTATGACAACAGAAATAAGTTCATTTTTAACATATGTATGTTATGTACACATACGTTGGGAAGTTGGAATTTCCCCTTTTTGAACTCATTTTATGACGTAACATTCCTTTCTCTCCAAGATTGAACATGTTTACCATTCATTAACAAAAGCGACCGACAACATCCTCCACACCTTATTTTTAAAACATTAGGTTGGAAGGTTCTGTTGATTTCGTGCAGCGACCGAAAAATAAATGTCAAAGATGGATATATGGAGTGCTGCTAAAGTTGATTGATTGGCGAAATTCCAAGACAATTTGGTCATGTAATTGGATTTCCCGAACTGAGGCCATGTAGAAAATCGAGTGATTTCGACAATTTGACACACATATTTCTGTTAGGAGAAAAATTGAATTTTACAAGATCAACAAGTTTTATTATTTGACACATTAGCTATTGTTACTGGAGAGCTAGAAGTGGACTCGTCGCAAACACGCTTTTGTTCTCAAAGGCAGCGTTCTTACACATTTGCACCATTTGCTGCCCGTCAAATATCAATGACTGGCGCCGCCAGTTCCAGTGGCTAGCTTCTTCAACTTTGAATAAGTACGAATAACCAAAAAAGCGTAGCATTGTCAGTTTAATAATTTTATAAATCCACCATACGGCTGTTTTAACATCCGTCAATCAGCTTACAGAAAAGTTACATCAAGGCATTGACAATATAACTTAGAAACACATCATATTTACAGACAAAATTAGCATCTTTACACTAACTGGACCTCACGCATGAAAAGAAATAATAAAAGCGACCATAATTTGCACGTGTTTCCGATACGGCACGTTTGAACAAAATGTTTGTCACACTCATAGCCATGGAATATAATTGAAAACAGATAATGACTTCGTACAGCCGTATAATACGCAACGCGACACGATGACTAATTATTTTCTTTGTATATTCAAAATAGGTGTGTGTAATGCGTATTCCCAAGTGTTAATCGAATAAGTCGTCCCTCAATACAAGTGCATTTGTTATCAACGAATGCAATTTATCTTGTTCTCGCGACAGCTACATTAGCCCCTGATTATCGACCATACTTGTACTACCGATGCACGTACATCGCAAAATCTCACAATCGCGGATTCAGAAGTTACGCGACAAATTCTACGTGGGTACTATTTCGCAATTCCGGTCCAATTTCCGTTCAATCAATCGTCCAAAAATGTCTAAGAAAAGTGACTCGACATAAGTCTCCTTATATTCGCCAAGTAATGTTCAAAACTGTTATCAGTTGACGAAGTGCGTTCCGATCGTTTGTGTTGACTGAGGGAGGAGGCACGGTTCCAACCTCATCCAACCAGCTGCTTTATCGACGTGACGCAATTTTTTAAACTGGTGCAAATAGCAGTGACGTACCTCGCCTTGCGTGTATGAAGTGGGTACATAAACAAAAATATTCGCACATCCAGTTTCAATACACCGACCGAGACCGTTTGGATCACTTTAGGAAGAATGCTTATCAATGTATTTCAGCTCGTTTCCGTAGCAGTCAGACCTACCTTTATTTGGTGATTTAGCATCGGTATGCGATTCATGAGATACCAGATAGACTAGTCAGTGAAGGTACGATATTACATAACCGAAAAAATGACATTTTCTGGATAACTGGATACCTCTGGACATTGGGTATTGCGGTGGTCGCCATACTAAATGAACAAATTCATGCATTGGAAGTGATTCTATTTTTTCCATCAGAACTCCAGTTAAGTCAGCGGTTAAAAACAGTACATTTTCCACCAACACGAGTAACACATTTGTGGTGGGAAACTTTCCATCAGCACGATTGACACTGTTCGGGGCGTCACAAATTAGCATTGAATGTCAGATAATTAGCTTGCGGCAGAATTTCGAAGCACCATTCTCCAATATTTATCAATCCAGCGACACTGTGACGATGGGAACTATTACCGATGCTAAAGCTGTTGAAACCGGATAATACTAAATTAATCACGTTAAACCCATCAATCAAGGGAAGCACGGAGCGACGGCAATTGATTCACGTGTGTTTGCATTGCGCCCGTTCTAAACTATCAAATCGGATTTCTACTGGACAGCCATTATGCCAAATCAATGTTGACCATTTTGTTTTTTAGACCTTTTGAAGCTCCGTCATTTATACAAAAGTTACTGGGACTGGGAAGGCATTAATCCGGCTACCAATTTATTTCCCAACCACTTAGGTGAGGTGTTTCTGCAAAAGCAATTAAAAATTATTTATTAACACGAGAGTGCTAACTCTCTCTGAGATTTGAGTCCTATCCCAAAATTTTGATTTACCTCTGGTTTGGGGGGCGACGTCCGATTTACAATCTCTTTGGGTGTTCGTATTCAATTTCTCGTACTTGACCCGACTAAGTGCCGCAGAAGCATCAACCCCCCGACACTCCTGCCAGGCCTAGCGAGACTTCACTCAATCCGTCACTTGCAGTCGGATCACACTACTGCCTAAGCAGTCACTCTAACCACACTTACCATACGAGGCTTACTTGAAAAGTTGCTGATCCTTTTGAAAGGAGGCTTCCGAATGACTCGAAAAGAGGCTTCCGAGCCTCTTGAAAGGAGGCTTCCGAGCCTCTTGAAAGGAGGTTTCCGAGCCTCTTGAAAGGAGGCTTCCGAGCCAAAAGGAGGCTTCCGAGCCTCTCGAAAGAAGGCTTCATAGCCTCTCGAAAGAAGGCTTCATAGCCTCTCGAAAGAAGGCTTCATAGCCTCTCGAAAGGAGGCTTCCGAGCCTCTCAAAAAGAGGCTTCCGAGCCTCTCGAAATGAGGCTTCCGAGCCTCTCGAAGGAGGCTTCCGAGCCTCTCGAAAGGAGGCTTCCGAGCCTCTCGAAAGGATGCTTCCAAGCCTCTCGATAGGAGGCTTCCGAGCCTCTCGAAAGGAGGCTTCCGAGCCTCTTGAAAGAAGGCTTCCGAACCTCTTGAAAGGAGGCTTCCGAGCCTCTTGAAAGGAGGCTTCCGAGCCTCTTGAAAGGAGGCTTCCGAGCCTCTTGAAAGGAGGCTTCCGAGCCTCTTGAAGGAGGTTCCAGGCCTCTTGAAAGGAGGCTTCCAGGCCTCTTGAAAGGAGGCTTCCGAGCCTCTTGAAAGGAGGCTTGAGGCCTCTTGAAAGGAGGCTTCCAGACCTCTTGAAAGAGGCCTGAGCCTCTTGAAAGGAGGCCTGAGCCTCTTGAAAGGAGGCTTCTGAGGCCTCTTGAAAGGAGGCTCTGAGCCTCTTGAAAGGAGGCTTCCTGAGCCTCTTGAAAGGAGGCTTGAGCCTCTTGAAAGGAGGCTTCTGAGGCCTCTTGAAAGGAGGCTTCCGAGCCTCTTGAAAGGAGGCTTCCAGGCCTCTTGAAAGGAGGCCTGAGCCTCTTGAAAGGAGGCTTCTGAGCCTCTTGAAAGGAGGCCTGAGCCTCTTGAAAGGAGGCTTCCGAGCCTCTTGAAAGGAGGCTCTGAGCCTCTTGAAAGGAGGCTTCTGAGGCCTCTTGAAGGAGGCTTCTGAGCCTCTTGAAAGGAGGCTGAGGCCTCTTGAAAGGAGGCTGGGCCTCTTGAAAGGAGGCCTGAGGCCTCTTGAAGGAGGCTTGAGGCCTCTTGAAAGGAGGCTTCCGAGGCCTCTTGAAAGGAGGCTCTGAGCCTCTTGAAAGGAGGCTTCTGAGCCTCTTGAAAGGAGGCTCTGAGCCTCTTGAAAGGAGGCTTCTGAGCCTCTTGAAAGGAGGCTTCTGAGGCCTCTTGGAAAGGAGGCTCTGAGCCTCTTGAAGGGAGGCTTCCAGGCCTCTTGAAGGGAGGCTCTGAGGCCTCTTGAAAGGAGGCCTGAGCCTCTTGAAGGAGGCTTGGGCCTCTTGAAGGGAGGCTTCCGGGCCTCTTGAAGGAGGCTTCCAGGCCTCTTGAAAGGAGGCTCTGAGCCTCTTGAAGGAGGCTTGAGCCTCTTGAAAGGAGGCTTCCGGGCCTCTTGAAAGGAGGCTTCCAGGCCTCTTGAAGGAGGCTTCCAGGCCTCTTGAAAGGAGGCTCTGAGCCTCTTGAAAGGAGGCTTCTGAGCCTCTTGAAGGAGGCTTGAGGCCTCTTGAAAGGAGGCTTCCGGGCCTCTTGAAAGGAGGCTTCTGAGCCTCTTGAAAGGAGGCTTCCGAGCCTCTTGAAAGGAGGCTTCTGAGCCTCTTGAAAGGAGGCTTCCAGGCCTCTTGAAAGGAGGCTGGGCCTCTTGAAAGGAGGCTTGAGGCCTCTTGAAAGGAGGCTTCCAGGCCTCTTGAAGGAGGCTTCTGAGCCTCTTGAAAGGAGGCTTCTGAGCCTCTTGAAGGAGGCTTCGAGCCTCTTGAAAGGGCTTCCAGGCCTCTTGAAAGGAGGCTTCTGAGCCTCTTGAAAGGAGGCTTGAGGCCTCTTGAAAGGAGGCTTGAGCCTCTTGAAAGGAGGCTTCCAGGCCTCTTGAAAGGAGGCTCTGAGGCCTCTTGAAAGGAGGCTTCTGAGCCTCTTGAAAAGAGGCTTGAGGCCCTCTTGAAAAGAGGCTTCTGAGCCTCTTGAAAGGAGGCTTGAGCCTTTTGAAAGGAGGCTTGAGCCTCTTGAAAGGAGGCTTCCGGGCCTCTTGAAAGGAGGCTTCCGAGCCTCTTGAAAAGAGGCTTCCGAGCCTCTTGAAAGGAGGCTTCCGAGCCTCTTGAAAGGAGGCTTCCGAGCCTCTTGAAAGGAGGCTTCCGAGCCTCTTGAAAGGAGGCTTCCGAGCCTCTTGAAAGGAGGCTTCCGAGCCTCTTGTTTCTCAGTGAGTAACAACAACTGTGGTGTGACTTACTAAAGGTCTGACTTATGCAGAACGCGTCGTATTTGGAAATCCTTTGTGACACGAAAAGCGCAAGAGGTGGAGCCTATTTGCAACATCTTGCGGCTACAATGAAATTAAAAACACAAAACCCAACCGGGAGTCGAACCATGGACCTTGAGATTTGCAACCTTTTACTATTACCATCACACCAACAATTCTATTTGGAGATTCTGCTACAAATGCACTATATAAAAAACAAAGTCATTTGTAACTGCATTGTACCTTATACGGAACATGCAGGGGACTGACAAAAATAAAATACTCAGCCTCTTCAAAGGAGGCTTCCGAGCCTCTTGCTAACGGCTGATAACAATATTAGTCGTGAAATACGAAGGCGCATCATCTGTTGCAGTCGGGCCTACTACGGGCTCCAGAAGAAACTGCGGTTAAAAAAGATTCGCCATCGCACCAAATGTGTTATGTACAAGACGCTGATAAGACCGGTAGTTCCCTACGGACATGAAACATGGACAATGCTCAAGGAAGACTTGCAAGCACTCGGAGTATTAGAGAGATGGGTGTTTAGGACTATCTTTGGCGGTGTGCAAAAATACGGTGTTTGACGACGAAGAATGAACCACGAGCTCGCCCAGCTCTACGAGGAACCCAGCATTCAGAAGGTAGCTAAAGCCGGAAGGGTACGAAGGGCAGGGCTATTGCAAGAATGCTGCTAAGATGGTGTTCGCTTTCGATCCGGCAGGTACGAGACGGGGTGGAGCGCAGCGAGCAAGGTGGGCAGACCAGGTGCAAAACGACTTGGCGAGCGTGGGGCGCATTCGAGGATGGAGAGATACGGCCTCGAACCGTGTATTGTGGCATCAAATTGTTGATTCAGTGTTATCTAATAGATGTAAACTAAATAAATTAAATGAAATTAATGAACTTTTAGGAGTCGAGGTTTGTAATTGGCAGATTACATTACATGTGAATTGTTTTACGTAGTTTACGTCGTGCGGTCTTGTACATAACCCTTCTTATTTTTCTAGTTCTACAACTTTGCTGAACAATTCTTTTTTCTACCACGCTTGTGGAAAAACATTGATTTCTAACTTTTTCAATAGTGGGTACTATAAAAAAAATGGTATCCACCCACCCACTATTCAGATCATATTAACCGCTTGGGCACAAACCAATTAAGTTCATCAAATCACGGGTTCCGACCATTAGCGGCGTGATAGATTTTGAAACAGCGGCACGCTGATGAAAATTTGTCGAAGGCCGCGCGCGTGATAAAAAAAACTACATTCAGCTAGTCAAAAATAAATAAACAAACATGTTAACATTTTCAGAACCTTGTTCATGATATGATTCAGAGTTTCATGTTTATTATCCAAGGAAAATTTTAAACTGGAACATCAAATGATATGCTCCCCAATAATCAATCAACAAGTTTCTTGTACAATAAACTGCCTAGAACCAACTGCGGAATAAAATCAAACATCAACAAAAGTAACAGACTGCTAAACATTGTACAAAATTTCCTCGTAAGGCGTCTACCACTGGTGCGTATTTTCGGTCATCCGTTACTCAGTCTCGACTTCGGTCGAAACGATACGAACCAAATTCAGCAAACAAGGCGTTTTCGTTTTGCGTTTTGCATCTGTGTTTGATTAGCTTTGATAACAAGCCTGCCGGATTTCGTTTCGCGTTTTACATGCCTTCCGATTGCACCATCCACAACTCTCTTATCAAATGCTCAATACAGGCCCGAAGCAGTCCTCTGACCATCATTCTTTTATTTGGAAGACCTTCGAACCGTCATCATCGCCGTACGGCCAAACATGATAACCTCCCGTGTCCCATCGACGCAACATCATTGGCGACCCGTCCGAAAAATGAGCACGTTTCTACAGAGGTTTAATTCCTCTGTGAGTCACACAATTACCCACCACACACCGGTGATGGGCTGGAAAGTAATTTCAATTCATCGAAGGTGGTACGCCTTCATATCGAAGTCGATTCCCGTTGATGGTTCGATTAGAGGAAAATTTTGGAACCAACAAAACAATCGCTGATAACGCCCCGGCACGCTACCAGTGAATGCCGATTGTCTTTGGTTTGCTTTTTGAAGGTTGAAGAAGGCGGTACACGATGTGGCTTAATCCCTAACATTAAATTTAATACACAAATACTTCGAATTTTTAACTGAGCTTTCAACAGCTGGAATAATCTGAACGTGTGAATTTTTCTCTCCAGCAGTGTTTACCGAGAATGCTTGTACAAATGGAAACACACAATGCATTTTGATCCACCTCCCCCTAATTTAGAGGGACGCCTGAGCTGTTAAAATATTAAACGTGATGATCTTTATCCGCTTTTAAGCCTTCACTGCCAATATGGGCTTTACGCAATGATGTAACATGGATTCATTGTCAATTTCGGCATTTATGTAGAATTAGCGAAGCCTGGAGGTGGCATTGCGCATCATTTACCTGACCATGAATTCTGTCATACAAAAGTACTGTATTTTATGTGAGTTCGAAGGTAAATTTGACAATGGGTTATTATGTTTATATTTTAATACTTTTATTTGATTTGTAATAATAAAATAAATAAAATAAAGATTAAACGAAGATTCTTCATGGCATGTTCTGCCTTTGTGGGGTGTTTCAGGGAGTGACTCTGGAATGCAATTAATTGCACTGACTCAGCCAAGTTTGAATGCACTGAATGATGCAACATTGTTAATTTTTTTCAACAGATGTGAAATATATTGTTTCGAGCTGCTCACTAGACGGGGGCAGAACCAAAAAGAGTTTTTTAAATTACTAATATGACTAATATAAATGCCTTAAACAAAATATTACAATAAATAAAATAGATAAAACAGTTTCTTGCGAGAAAATAAAACAAACAACTAATGGCAAGATTGTAGTATAGATATTCTATAAAGCATGACTACTTGTTCTGTAATTCTAGAACATGACGCCCCATCCGGTTCCACTTATTAACGATTACGATTAACGTACCCATTATTGTAATCAATAGTCAGGATATTGGCACTAAGCCGAGGAGAGATTTATCGCCGCGCGAAATGGCAACGATCTTCCTTGCGTAAGCCTATGGCAAACAACAAAGAAGCAATCGGTGGAGTGGAGATCCTTGAACCGCGATCATGTTTTCTATGCGCGCGACATGCACAAAACGTGAACGCCATGAAGTCAGAAGAAGTCGCAGTTCGGTTCCACACCGCAGAGGCAAATATGCATAAATAATGCAAATGGACATAACGTGTTTACAATGGAATTGCAGCGAAACGAAAGGTGATAGGAAATAAAGATGATCGGGTTTCATATTTTATAAACTTGATCTTGATCCAAAGTCGAACATTTCTTGTTTTGACGCAGGACTATTCTGCCTATGATCGCATATTTGTAACAATCGACAAAAGTAGGCATGGGAGAAATGGAAGGATAAAGTTTGTGATATGCATAAGTATGAAAATCTCAGTAATTTTCTAATAATTTACAGAAATTACTTAAAAACTTCTTTTAGTTAAATTCTTCGCTAGAAACATCAGCATTACTTGTTCTTTGAGTACAAATTAATTGCGTAATTTTTCGTTCGAGACACAAGGCATATCGGCGACAACTTTTTCCAGTGTTACTTTTATGCGGTCACTTTGCTCAATGTTACAAAACAACTTGGTAGTTTTTTCAAGTTTTCCAGAACATACCTTCTGATTTCATCTGGCCAACTCAAAGAACCAACAATTTGAAGACGATTCATCGGCTTAGCTCAAAATCGAAAAAAATGCAAATGTTACAAATATGCGATCATGGGCAGTATTGATGTGCTAAAAAGTGCTTGGAACGACAACAAAAGCACAGATTCCGGTTAGAAATGCGGAAGGAAAAAAATGTTCAGAATGACGCAAATAACAGATAGTGGAATTTGGGGCAAGTGTGTCACCGAAAGATATTTTAGTTGCAAGATAAAAATTGTCGCTGTCAATGCTAAAATGCGCTAAATGTCAATAAAGGGAAACTTCATACGATTTGGCAGTTCTGTACCCAACATGATTCGGACAGCAGAACAAAGGAAACTAAAATGACAATCTTTATCTTGTAACTAGAATATCTTTTCTGACACCTTAAGCAAGGATGTTATCGATCATTCAGTAATTTGCATTCGATCATTTAGTAGTTTGTCAATAACTCATGCCAGAAGCTGAATTTCAAAATGTGTTGTATGATGGACCTCTAGTGCGAAGGTTTTTCTACAACTCTGCCAAATGGTTCGTTGTAAGAATTCCACTAATAACGGAATTATAGCGCTAGATGCAGTAACTTAAACTAAATGATTGAAATTTTATTATCATTTAGTCCAAGTTACTGAAACTAAAGCTTCACCTCCGTTACTAGTGGAATTCAAACAACGATTCATTAAGCATAGTTTTAGAAAAAACCTTCGGACTAGAAGTCCATCATACAACACATTTTGCAATTCAGCTTTTGGAATGACAAACTACTAAATGATCGATAACATCCTTGCTTAAGCAAACTGTGCTGACAGAAACATTGATTTCTTGCACATGGTTTAAGGAATCAATTTCCAAGCGCTATAACATTTCTTGTAGATGTTCCAGTTAAGTCCCAAGTAACCAAAAATTCCTTAAAAGGTACGATTTTCGCTTAATCAGCTCAACGTACTTTAAATGTAACTTTCGGTTACTTGGGATACCTCCTTCAGCAAGAGGCTCAGAACCCTTATTTCAAGGTTCTCAGAGGCTTACTTTCATGAGACCTGGAAGCTTCCTTTCAAGAGGCTCGGAAGCCTCCTTTCAAGATGCTCGGAAGCCTCCTTTCAAGAAGCTCGGAAGCCTCCTTTCAAGACGCTCAGAAGCCTCCTTAAAAGACGCTCGGAAGCTTCCTTTCAAGAAGCTATGAAGCCTTCGTTCAAGAGGCTCGGAAGCCTCCTTTCAAGAGGCTCGGAAGCCTCCTTTCAAGAGGCTCGGAAGCCTCCTTTCAAGAGGCTCGGAAGCCTCCTTTCAAGAGGCTCGGAAGCCTCCTTTCAAGAGGCTCGGAAGCCTCCTTTCAAGAGGCTCGGAAGCCTCCTTTCAAGAGGCTCGGAAGCTTCTTTTCAAGAGGCTCGGAAGCCTCCTTTCAAGAGGCTCGGAAGCCTCCTTTCAAGAGGCTCGGAAGCCTCCTTTCAAGAGGCTCGGAAGCCTCCTTTCAAGAGGCTCGGAAACCTCCTTTCAAGAGACGTGGAAGCCTCCTTTTAAGAGCCTTGGAAGCCTCCTTGCAAGACGCTCGGAAGCCTCCTTTCAAGAGGCTCGGAAGCCTCCTTCAAGAGGTTCGGAAGCCTCCTTTCAAGAGGCTTGGAACTTTTGGCTCGGAAGCCTCCTTTCAAGAGGCTCGGAAGCATCCTTTCAAGAGGCTCGGAAGCCACCTTTCAAGAGGCTCGGAAGCCTCCTTTCAAGAGGCTCGGAAGCCTCCTTTCAAGAGGCTCGGAAGCCTCCTTTCAAGAGGCTCGGAAGCCTCCTTTTAAGAGGCTCGGAAGCCTCCTTTCAAGAGGCTCAGAAGCCTCCTTTCAAGAGGCTCAGAAGCCTCCTTTCAAGAGGCCTCAGAAGCCTCCTTTCAAGAGGCTCAGAAACCTCCTTTCAAGAGGCTCAGGAAGCCTCCTTTCAAGAGGCCTGGAAGCCTCCTTTCAAGAGGCTCAGAGCCTCCTTTCAAGAGGCTCAGAAGCCTCCTTTCAAGAGGCTCAGAAGCCTCCTTTCAAGAGGCTCAGGAAGCCTCCTTTCAAGAGGCTCAGGCCTCCTTTCAAGAGGCTCGGAAGCCTCCTTTCAAGGGGCTCGGAAGCCTCCTTTCAAGAGGCTCGGGAGCCTCCTTTCAAGAGGCTCGGAAGCTTCTTTTCAAGAGGCTCGGAAGCCTCCTTTCAAGAGGCTCGGAAGCTTCCTTTCAAGAGGCTCGGAAACCTCCTTTCAAGAGGCTCGGAAACCTCCTTTCAAGAGACGTGGAAGCCTCCTTTTAAGAGCCTTGGAAGCCTCCTTGCAAGACGCTCGAGGGCCTTCTTTCAAGAGGCTCGGAAGCCTCCTTCAAGAGGTTCGGAAGCCTCCTTTCAAGAGGCTCGGAAGCCTCCTTTCAAGAGGCTCGGAAGCTTCTTTTCAAGAGGCTCGGAAGCCTCCTTTCAAGAGGCTCGGAAGCCTCCTTTCAAGAGGCTCGGAAGCTTCCTTTCAAGAGGCTCGGAAACCTCCTTTCAAGAGGCTCGGAAACCTCCTTTCAAGAGACGTGGAAGCCTCCTTTTAAGAGCCTTGGAAGCCTCCTTGCAAGACGCTCGAGGGCCTCCTTTCAAGAGGCTCGGAAGCCTCCTTTCAAGAGGCTCGGAAACCTCCTTTCAAGAGGCTCGGAAGCCTCCTTTCAAGAGGCTCGGAAGCCTCCTTTCAAGAGGCTCGGAAGCCTCCTTTCAAGAGGCTCGGAAGCTTTCTTTCAAGAGGCTCGAAAGCTTCCTTTCAAGAGGCTCGGAAACCTCCTTTCAAGTGGCTCGGAAAACTCCTTTCAAGAGACGTGGAAGCCTCCTTTTAAGAGCCTTGGAAGCCTCCTTGCAAGACGCTCGGAAGCTTCCTTTCAAGAGGTTCGGAAGCCTCCTTTCAAGAAGATTGGAATTTTTGGCTTAGAAGCCTCCTTACAAGAGGCTCGGAAGCCACCTTACAAGAGGCTCGGAAGCCTCCTTTCTAAAGGGTCGGAAGCCTCCTTTCAAGAGGCTTGGAACTTTTGGCTCGGAAGCCTCCTTTGAAGAGGCTAGGAAGCCTCCTTACAAGAGGCTCGGAAGTCTCCTTTCAAGAGGCTCGGAAGTCTCCTTTCAAGAGGCTCGGATACCTTCTTTCAAAAGGCTCGGAAGCCTCGTTTCAAGAGGCTCGGAAGTCTCCTTTCAAGAGGCTCGGAAGCCTCATTTCACGAAGCTCGGAAGCCTGCTTCTAAGAAGCTCGGAAGCCTCCTTTCAAGAGGCTTGGAACTTTTGGCTCGGAAACCTCCTTTGAAGAGGCTCGGAAGCCTCCTTTCAAGAGGCTCGGAAGCCTCCTTTCAAGAGGCTCGGCAGCCTCCTTTCAAGAGGCTCGGAAGCCTCCTTTCAAGAGGCTCAGAAGCCTCCTTTCAAGAGGCTCAGAAGCCTCCTTTCAAGAGGCTCAGAAGCCTCCTTTCAAGAGGCTCAGAAGCCTCCTTTCAAGAGGCTCGGAAGCCTCCTTTCAAGAGGCTCGGAAGCCTCCTTTCAAGAGGCTCGGAAGCCTCCTTTCAAGAGGCTCGGAAGCCTCCTTTAAGAGGCTTGGAAGCCTCCTTTCAAGAGGCTCGGAAGCTTCCTTTCAAGAGTCTCGGAAGCTTCCTTTCAAGAGGCTCGGAAACCTCCTTCCAAGAGGCTCGGAAACCTTCTTTCAAGAGACGTGGAAGCATCCTTTTAAGAGCCTTGGAAGCCTCCTTGCAAGACGCTCGGGAGCCTCCTTTCAAGAGGTTCGGAAGCCTCCTTTCAAGAGGCTCGGAAGCCTCCTTTCAAGAGGCTCGGAAGCCTCCTTTCAAGAGGCTCGGAAGCCTCCTTTCAAGAGGCTCAGAGCCTCCTTTCAAGAGGCTCAGAAGCCTCCTTCAAGAGGCTCAGGCCTCCCTTCAAGAGGCTCGGAAGCCTCCATTCGTGAGGCTCGGAAGCCTCCTTTCAAGAAGCTCAGAAGCTTCCTTTCAAGAGGCTCGGAAGCCTCCTTCTTAGAGGATCTCAAACCTCCTTTCAAGAGGCTCGGAAGCCTCCTCTTTCAAGAGGCTCAGGCCTCCTTTCAAGAGGCCTCGAAGCCTCCTTTCAAGAGGCTCAGCCTCCTTTCAAGAGGCTCAGAAGCCTCCTTTCAAGAGGCTCAGGCCTCCTTTCAAGAGGCTCAGGAAGCCTCCTTTCAAGAGGCTCAGAGCCTCCTTTCAAGAGGCTCAGAAGCCTCCTTTCAAGAGGCTCAGGAAGCCTCCTTCAAGAGGCCTCCTTCAAGAGGCTCAGAAGTCTCCTTTCAAGAAGCTCGGAAGCCTCCTTCCAAGAGGCTCAGAAGTCTCCTTTCAAGAGGCTCGGAAGCCTCCTTTCCAGAGGCTCGGGGCCTCCTTTCAAGAGGCTAAGAAGCCTCCTTTCAAGAGGCTCGGAAGCCTCCTTTCAAGAGGCTCGGAAGCCTCCTTTCAAGAGGCTCGGAAGCCTCCTTTCAAGAGGCTCGGAAACCTCCTTTCAAGAGGCTCGGAAGCCTCCTTTCAAGAGACGTGGAAGCCTCCTTTCAAGAGGCTCGGAAACCTTCTTTCAAGAGGTTCGGAAGCCTCCTTTCAAGAAGATTGGAATTTTTGGCTTAGAAGCCTCCTTACAAGAGGCTCGGAAGCCTTCTTACAAGAGGCTCGGAAGCCTCCTTTCAAAAGGCTCGGAAGCCTCCTTTCAAGAGGTTCGGAAGCCTCCTTTCAAGAGGCTCGGAAGTCTCCTTTCAAGAGGCTCGGAAGGCTCCTTTCAAGAGGCTCGGAAGCCTCGTTTCAAGAGGCTCGGAAGTCTCATTTCAAGAGGCTCGGAAGCCTCATTTCACGAAGCTCGGAAGCCTGTTTCTAAGAAGCTCGGAAGCCTCCTTTCAAGAGGCTTGGAACATTTGGCTCGGAAACCTCCTTTGAAGAGGCTCGGAAGCCTCCTTTCAAGAGGCTCGGAAGCCTCCTTTCAAGAGGCTCGGAAGCCTCCTTTCAAGAGGCTCGGAAGCCTCCTTTCAACAGGCTCGGAAGCCTCCTTTCAACAGGCTCAGAAGCCTCCTTTCAAGAGGTTCGGAAGCCTCCTTTCAAGAGGCTCGGAAGCCTCCTTTCAAGAGGCTCGGAAGCCTCCTTTCAAGAGGCTCAGAAGCCTCCTTTCAAGAGACTCAGAAGCCTCCTTTCAAGAGGCTCGGAAGCTTCCTTTCAAGAGGCTCGGAAGCCTCCTTTCAAGAGGCTCGGAAGCCTCCTTTCAAGAGGCTCGGAAGCCTCCTTTCAAGAGGCTCGGAAGCCTCCTTTCAAGAGGCTCGGAAGCCTCCTTTCAAGAGGCTCGGAAGCCTCCTTCGAAGAGGCTCGGAAGCCTCCTTTGAAGTTGCTCGGAAGCCTCGTTTCAAAAGGGGCGGAAGCCTCCTTTCAAGAGGGTCGGAAGCCTCATTTCAAGAGGGTCGGAAGCTTCCTTTCAAGAAGCTCGGAAGCATCTTTACAAGAGGCTCGGAAGCCTCCTTTCAAGAGGCGCGGAAGCATCTTTTCAAGAGGCTCGGAAGCCTCCTTTCAAGAGGCTCGGAAGCCTCTTTTCTTGAGGCTTGAAAGCCTCCTTTCAAGAGGCTCGGAAGCCTCCTTTTAAAAGGCGTGGAAGCCTCCTTTCAAAATGCGCGGAAGCATCCTTTCAAGAGGCTCGGAAGCCTCCTTTCACGAGGCTCGGAAGCCTCCTTTCACGAGGCTCGGAAGTCTCCTTTCAAGAGGCTCGGAAGTCTCCTTGCAAGAGGCTCGGAAGCATCCTTTCAAGAGGCTCGGAAGCCTCTTTTCTTGAGGCTTGGAAGCCTCCTTTCAAGAGACTCGGAAGCATCCTTTTAAAAGGCGTGGAAGCCTCCTTTCAAGAGGCTCGGAAGCATCCTTTCAAGAGGCTCGGAAGCATCCTTTCAATAATATTAGAAGCCTTTTTTCGAAAGTCTCAGCAGCCTTTTCACGAGAGACTAAACTTAATTTGAATTGGAAAGTTCCACGGAATAACGAAAATTTCAAACAACTTTTTGGATTAACCATGTAGATAATGGAGATCAGGACCAGACTTTGCCGGAAGGGGGCCCCGGGGTCAGCAGTTTTCGCGGTGCATAAGAATATGTGGGGGCCCGGGGCCATGGCTCCTCGAACATATGTCATATGTCCCGTTAGTTTTCTGGTCCGTTTTCATATCTGGTAAAAATATTTAGGGGATACCTCAATGAATACAAAAGTTCGAAGGGGTACTTCCAAGAAAAAGGTTGACCGCTGTGTTAACGTATTGAGTCACGTTATTGACGAACAATTGAAGTTGCTGAGAGCAAAAATGCTTTCTCATACTAATCTCCAAACAAATTTAAAACATTATGCGAAAAGCGGAGACGCAATCAATCGAGCGCATAGACCCTAAATAATTCAGAAAAACCTTGATGAAGCTGCGCTGCGCCCCAGAGTATATACACTCCCGGCCATATGATTGGGTTCACCCTTTAAAAAATATGACAAATTGTTTTACACATATCTCTTTAGTTTTATCTCCAATTTGCGATCGTCATGACTCATTCTAAAGATAATGAGTAAATCTTGTGCTTGAGAATTTGACAGATAAAATTCTTATTGGGAAGCATGATGAAATTTGAACTAAAATTGCACTTTTTGTTCAAAATTAGCATATCCTAGAAGACTAAATTCTTCAAATATGAGGAGGAATAGGGCGTTTGGCCGCACAGGACAGACGTCTCACAACTCACTTCTCACTTCTCATAGTGAGAAGTTAGAAATGAGGAGTGAGAAGTGAGACGTCCCACTTCTCACTTCTCATTTCTCACTTCTCACTGTAAAGAGTGAGAAGTGAGTAGTGAGACGTCTCTCTTCGCATTTTGCACTACTCAATTTTCACAATGAGAATTGAAAATGAGGAGTGAGTCTCCCTTCCAACTTATTATTTCTCACTTCTCACTGTGAACACGTCTCACTACTCACTTCTGACTTCTCACCTTTCACAGTAAAACGTGAGAAATGAGGAGTGAGAAGTGATACGCCTCACTTCTCACTCCTCATTTCTAACTTCTCACTTATCTAAATTATCTGCTTTCAAACATTCAGTCTAAGAATAGCTGTACGAGTTTTGAAATTTTGATACGAAATTAGGTAATCATTAACCATAAAGAACGGATTTTGATTCAGGAAGTGTTGATTTTGTTTATTATTTCAAAATGTTTTCCGTAGTTTTTAATGCGTTAAAATGAACCAAATGAAGCCCTTGTGCACTTTTATCAACGACGAATGTTTGTCATATTTCAAAAGACTTTTACTTTTACCGAAGGACTTTCGTGTGCTAAAGTGTTCGGAATTTGGATGCCCCACGGTTCAGCACAAACGCGCTTCAGAGTCCCAAATGCTATCTCGTATTTTCAACAATGCTTTTTTTTAACTTTATTAAAGGTTTAGCCAAAAAAATGCGCCAAGACCGCTAGAGAGACTTTGGCATTAGTGTGGGCTTGTGAAAACTTTAATCACCACAAATTTCTGGTTAGTCTCTAATCACAAAACCTACGTCTAATAACATACAATTATGAGGTATCAGGTATCGGTCAAGAAAAAAAAACTGTGGGTGATGTAAGTGATTAGGAAGTGATTTATGAGAAGAAAGGGTTGATTTTAAAAAAATGACGTCGTTGGCATTCCTGTTTCATCTATGGCGATACTGAAAGAAAGTTGCCGTCGTCGAATCAATGCTACTCGATGATTTGCTATTGAACTATTAGCAAATCATCGAGTAGCAGGCGTTGGCGTCAATTGTCAATAGCAATCAATTCTCTTTCAAAATTTGGATTTTGTTTCTGTTTGTTTCAAACACAGCATATTATCAAAAAACATCGAACATTTCCCGAAATCATCATTTTACAGAAGAGAAGGTTGAATCCCGCCGAATTTTCTTCAAAGTGCAAAGCATAATCGTCGGGGTGGGGGTAATGATAACGGATGGATGATAACGGTGTGTTGTGTATATTTGTATTGATTGAGTAGTGTGTGACAAAATGAGTGTCGAAAAGTTTCCGATGTGAACTATATTATGTTCATGTAAAATAGTTTTACATAAATGAAAAAAAAAAAAAAACTTTACTACACTACTTTTGTACCAAAAGTGAGACTGGAAACAAATTCCATCAATCAAATGACAAAACTCCGTACGAATATAGCGATATTTAACAAATTGACTGCCATCGAGTAAGTTTATAGAAAAGAAGATAGTTCGAGGTTGTTAAAAAATAGTCTCTATATGTAAAAATAAGTTTGCTTTTCCTTTAAGGCATTATAACTCGCGATCGGATGGACCGATTGCCTAGATTTCCTCACTGATCGATGCATCTGTCAGAATGCAACGGTTTCATGAGTTCTGGAGAAAACCATCAAGCTCGAACTGAAACCGATCTAGAGTAAGACGCTGCAAGCGACTGAACGATTGACATAATAAAAATAAAATCCGAGCGAGATCGGGCAGGTTCGCTAACAGCAGGCCCTGAAGAAGATCGGAACGGATTCACGCCTGAAGGCCACTCCGAAAAGTAGTAATTTGATTTTTTGGTACCGTTGTGCGGGGCTTCTTTTGATTTCAGGGGCTACTTAAGGTTTTCGGATTTTCTGAAAAAATTAAGCGAAAAAATACCAAATTTAAAACAGAAAGTCAGCATTCAACTATCAACAAGAACCCGAATGGTATTAATGGCGAATTGATGGTAATTTACGTTACAATTCTTGTTTCAAAATGTCCAAAGTAGCCCCTGATTTGTCAAAAGAAGCCCCGCACGACGGTAGTAATTTCAAGCTTCTTGTACCATGATACAAATACCACCAGTGTGTCATTAGTATTAACTAAAATAATTAAGAAAAAGGAGTTTCGTTCGCGTGTTGTCCATGTTTGTACAAAAAGTGCCTGCATTTATAATGCAATTTGGAATGGATAAAGAAAGCTCAGCGGAATATAAATCAACGGAATTTCTTCTCAAGGCATGTCTTAACTTATTTACAGTGGTAGTCTAGTCAATTGATGTGCATCGATTCAAACATAAGGTCAAAAAATAGCTGTGCGGATTTTGATCCTTTAATTCAAAATTCTTCCACAGTGTTGAATTAGTTCATTATTTTATTATGTTTTACGTTGTTTTTATTGCGTGAAAGTGGAACACTCTAAAAATAGAGGTCCTCGTACACCTCTATCAACTACGAACGTTTCATTTGCATTTTGATTATTATTTTCTAGACTTTTACGTATACTGAGGTCCTTAGGTGTACGGATTTCGGTGCCTCATCACATGAATTCCGGACCAACGTTTGAAAAGAGTGTAACAACCAAAATTTATTCTCTATGATTCCTCGTCTATATACAAAGCTATATGCATAGAGAAAAGACTGAAAAGAATTTTGATGAAGGTCAATTGTTGAATGATTTTCAATACTTTATGTTGCATAATTGAAGATGAACTTATTATTGAATAAAAAATCACGTTACCTAATAGAGATTTAAAAAAATATGTTTTGTAATTGGTGTACTTTTTACTTAGGTTTTCTTCTTTTCTTCAATGGCTCCACATTCCATCTACAACTTGGTTTACTTTTCAATTTAGCATTCTATAAGCTTTCCCACACTTTTACACTTTGCTCAAGAAGCCGACAATGTTTGCCACCAGAAAACATCCTAGACCGAAAAGGAACTCGCCATCTTCCACATCTTCGCTCTAAATGCTTACTGGAAAACCCCAATGCATTTTTTTATCGGAATCATAAAAGATGTTGCCAATCCCGAAGAAGAGTTGGCGCGAAAAACGTTGAATAACATAATGTAGCTCCATTTGGATTACGCTCATTCGTGGGGAAATAAAACGAATTAAAAATTAAAAGTTATACTTTCCCCAATCCATTTCGTTTTTCGATTCAAGACCTTCAATCGTGGATCCGCAACGGAACGAAATTAGTGAGCGCGAATCGAACCTCCAGTTGTGTAGATACAGCATCAATTTTCAGGTTATTCCAAATTGAAAGCCGTAATGGGTGCTAATTGTTGCTCCGTTTAAGCTACCTTTGGTGTAGGATTTTTTTAACGACATGACATCATTGTGGATTGAACTAAGGACGGCGTTTGTATGTATTTTCCTTAGATGATAGTACAGTTGCATAACTGATTCTAAACTTTCGCTCATCAACACACTTAAAAATAATCATGTGAAATTATGTCATTTAAGATGCACATAAAAGGAGCGTCTCGTTTAACATAAATTTGTGTCAGGCTTTAAAATTACATGGCGCCAAGAATCCAAAAAAAATACACGCCATGACGTAAAAGTGAGCTACATAAGTGAGCTCACTTCTGCTACGTCATGACGTGTACCTAATTATGTTTTTGCTTTTATGTGGCCATGTTACGGAGACAGCTTCTTCAAGTGATGAAGAGCAGCAGATATTTATTTTAGCGAAATTGTCTCACTTGCTACCTACATTCATTTAAATTCCTTATGTCACCAGCCATACAAATAAAAACCAACGTCGCCTAAAGATGCCGCTATCAAGATTTTCAAAGCGCCAATACTGCCACTTTTTCAAAATGTTCAACACCCGAAACGGATAACATTATTTGTTAAAGGATTTGTTGTGGGTGATTCATCGAAAACACTGCAAATTTTCTTTTATTATAAACGATTATAAAAGACCAGTGGAGCTGCAATGGCTACCACCCGGGACATTTTTTCACTTCATAGAAAATTTTAGCGGATGCACTTTTGGATGTTTCTTTAAATCAAATTTTGAGCTTCAAGCATCACTTACACTGATAACAAAAAATGCACACGCTAATCCTCATCACCGATTGCATTTAAAATGTCAAAGCACCCGCGAAACCTAGAAAGAAACTCATGCAGAATATCACTAATAAACAGGCTAAATTTCCCGCACCACGCACCGACAAAATCAACAAACCGCTGATTGAACGATGGCATGTCTTCGTATAATTTTACATGCCATAGATCTTAAAAATCAGAACTTTGATGACAGTCCAAAAATACGTTAAATTATACGTAAGTTTGTGTCTCTTTTATGATTAAGTATCGAAATAATAAGCTGCATCAAAAATTTAGTTACTTGTAAAATTCATAATTTTTAAGAGTGAAGGTCAAGTTGATCACCATTGACTTACTCAATGCTAAAGGGTTCAATGGCAATTAATTTCGCATGGGCGCATCTACAACATACTTGCCGAAATCATTGTTCAAAGGCAAACTTAATGCTAACTCCTCCCCTTGCAAATGCGCATTCCGTTTGCCTGGATCCGGATCCCGAAGTAGTTACTGTATTAAGCACTGAACCGGTTCGCAATTAGGTCATCGATTTTATAGATATCATATTTTGGTACTTGCCAACATCTCAACATCTGTCTCAGTTCGTGTGTTGGTTCATATTGAACTGAGTATCGTTGTTTTGCGTGCTAAGCGCTTTTTTGAGTGCAATACCAAGGTCTCTAACGAGGAAGTCCACCTGTTTGGAATAACCTTGCAGTAGTGGGGCCTTACTTAATCGTGCCTTTAAAATGCACGGCTACAAAGCAAGACCATGCTGAAGGTGGCTGGGTTTGATTCGCGGTCTGGTCTAGGAAACTTTCGGGTTGTAAATTTTCTCGACTACCCCAGGCATAAAGGTATCATCGTGTTTGTTTCATGATATATGCAGAAATGGAAACTTGGCTTAGAAACCTCGCGGATAATAACTGTGGAAGTGCTGAACGAACACCAAGCTGCGAGGCGGCAACGTCCCAGTGGGGTATGTAATGCCAATGACAAAAGAAGAAGAAGTCGGCAGATTATACACAAATTCACACACAAGTATTTAAACATCACTTCCATTCTCTGTCTCTACCGTTGCTCAGTCGCCATCCGAAGGAAGCATCATTCGAATAGTCGTCACAGAACTCAACGCAATGCCATGCCGGAGCGAGGTTCCGATATCGATAACGCCACTGCACCTGTCTGTAGGTACCGATTGGTAACCATTTGATGAGCAGTGAATTTTAGTAGAGTGCAACAGCAAATATTTGCAGTATTTGGAATATGAAGCGGAGCAATTCAGATAACTTGACATTGTTTACCAACGACACTTAATGTCAAGAGAGGGATGCGGCAGCTTAATCTGTTCTGAAAATGCTTCATGTTCGCGACTCGGCCTTTTAGGGATCTCCCATATTCACGTACCTAGTAAAGAAAGAGCGATGGTAATTTCCGCTCCTTTGGAAAAATCACTTATCTTGTGGTAGCCTGTTATACAAGCTTAAAAGACCATTCTAACGCAAATAATTTCGTAGTAGAAGTCAAAGATTCGCAAACGGAATGCAGAATAACAAGGCCAATGTTTAATGTCAGGTTGTTTATTTGTGATTGCAGCTTATGAAACAGGTAAACATTGATGTCCTAGCTGCATAAATATTGACATCCGTGTAGACAGAGTGATGGTTTATTCAGTTTCAGTGCCAAGGGCTGAGGTGAACAAAAAATTGTCGTAATTGGGATTCGTTTAAGGTGAAGGTGAGTTGAGTACCAAAACAAAGCTTTGAAAGTATTGGTACAATAAAAACTGTCATATACTGTTGTAGTATTGGTATCGTATTTATAAAAAACAAAAAATATTAGTAGGGTGGCTCAAAAAACGACCCAGCTCCAACACGCTCACTCGATTCCGTCCCATGCTCCGAGTGTCCTCCAAAATTCGAATTGAACAAAAACTGGTTGAGCACAAGCCGGTTCAAGTTTGTATGAAAACTAGTATAGGAAACAAAACCTTTCATTACACTGGCTACAGCGCCTCCCCTCCGAACGCTGGCGAAAAGAGAACCCACATAGCTGAAAGCAACATTCTAAAGACTTCACTGAACGAAAATCGCACCACAGGAAAGATCCATTGATTACGTAACGCAAAAAATATCATTTTATACCCCGCTCACCCCCATGTCACACTTTTTGTATGAAGTATCTGCCCCTGGTGCAATAGATATCACAGACAAATTTTGGCTATTTTGTTGAAGCACACGTTTCTTATGCCACACTGATGCCTTCTGAGAAGCCTAATTATCATGCTAAAGACACGCAACCTCGATTGAAATCGACTTCTATTGGAACGACCCAATATACATTGTCTACAGAGCTCTTCTTCTTCTTCTTCTTATTGGTATTACATCCCCACACTGGGACAGAGCCGCTTCGCAGCTTAGTGTTTATTAAGCACTTCCACAGTTATTAACTGCGAGGTTTCTAAGCCAAGTTACCATTTTTGCATTCGTATATCATGAGGCTAACACGATGATACTTTTATGCCCAGGGAAGTCGAGACAATTTACAATCCGAAAATTGCCTTGACCGGCACCGGGAATCGAACCCAGCCACCCTCAGCATGGTCTTGCTTTGTAGCCGCGCGTCTTACCGCACGGCACACGTCTACAGAGTTAAAGCTCTTGAATATTTCATCCATTCATATGGTCTCCCTCCTCGCCAGCGCCCAATGACGGAGCGCCACAATCAGAATAATGTAAAATTCAACCTCGCTATATCAACTGTCATACAAACCTGAAACGACCTGTGCACGGTAAGCCTCTATTCAAACCAGCCCAAACCATCGGATGACACCCAAATTATAAATCATAATCGACTGAGCGTGGCGGAGCAAAATTATTTTTTGAACCACCCTAGTTAATAGTTTGCTGCAGTCGGTGCCGTTGTTTACATTCGCTCTGCGATCAGTTTTTAATCGTTTTTTTCGGGCAAAAATAGCAGTTTATATTAAATTTTTGGTTTAAACAAGTGACTGATTTCGAAAAGTGATGTTTAATTTGCATTCCATCAACATTTCGGGCTGCTCATGTGCGGAGAAGTGAGTAAGAACTTGATTTTCTCAGTGCCCTTTGAGAAGAAGTGAAGTGCAGTGATAAACCCACCAAATCGCGAACGGCTAATAAATCGGCACGAAACTGCTGATTTATGCTATAATTCGAGCTGAAATACATAAGACTCTTTGGATAAACATGTTCATTATCACGGGTAGTGAATAAATAAGCTGTGAACAGGTTAGTAATTTGAATATTAAACTTTTGTTCGATGCTGTTCGATGCATTCGAATGTTGGAGAGAGAGGAGTGCGGGAGGTGTGGGGTTGACCCGAGGGAGGTTCGGTGCCATATTGACTGCCATCGTGGTACTCCTCCAACTATGTCCTTAAACGTTACGTAACGCAGGGTCGTTTCTAGATGAAGAATAACTTGCTTCATAAAAATGACTTTAAAGCAACGGCGGTGAGTCATTTGTGTTTGTTTTTCAATGTTCGCATTCAATTTTAAATAAATGATAGATATCACTCTGAAACTGGACCAAGTTCTTTAAATGATCTTTTTAGTTAAAAGGGCCGTAATGATTGTAATAATTACAATTACTTCAATAAGTATGTTTGATTGGGTAAATATTGTAACGTTGATGACCGTTCTATTCCTTTTATTATTTAAGTACCATCATCTGACCCACCATTACCTTAAATTTCTAAATATGCTGTGAACCAATACAAATGTATTTATTCTTACGAAGTTCACAGACAGAGCAACACTGTCCTATACCAGCTTAAATTTTCCTTTGTGACTAAACAAAGCATCTGTACCTCTGTAGGGGAACGGTCCAAAATGCACCCCTTAAGCTTTTTCAATGTTTTCACCAATATAAACAAGAATTCCGAACCATTTCAACGTGTAGATGCAAAATTTACAAAGCCAGCTACATTTCACAATGATCTCCTTTTCAAAACAATAAGGTTTTCATGACTTTCTAACGCATTTAAAATAGACCTGGGGCAAAACGCCCGAATGGTGGTGTAAACTGACTCAATTGCATGTAAAATAATGGTGTACGCATGGTAGTTTGTTTTTTCTTAATGTATTGAACAGCAATCTTACGGGTGAGGTGGAAAAATCGCAAAACGGTCAATTTTAGTGAGTATGAAAGAATTTTCCTCACTTTTTCCAATGGAGCTCAATAATGGATAACTAATTATGAATTGTAATGATAATATTAGTTCATAAATGTCCTACAACAGATTATATGAGTGATTTTGTGAGTGAGGCCATTTTGCCCCAGGGGTGCATTATGCACTGTTCTCCCCTACCTATATTCTAAACAACCAGAAACTCCGTATGTCGAAGTTTCTATTGAGCGTTGAATTCCAGGGCTAACAATTCCTGCTCTCATTTGTGTTTCAATTTTCGATTAATCTGTAAAGGATTAGCTAAACCACGTTTAGGGAAGAATTCTTAAATAATTTGATTTGTTAGTTGTAATACATGTATTTATGTCCTAGTCATACATTATCTGTTCAGAATAATCATTTCAAACAGCTTGCTTAAAAAATAAATTACAGGATGATTAGGGTTGGTTGTCAGTAAAGTAAATGTACATAAAATCAAAACGAAAGCTTCAAAATTATTAAACTTTGATTTTAATCAAAGGTTATACATAACTACAGCATAGTAGAATGGGGCGAGAGTACGCACTTATTTTTTTATCGAACATGTAGCCTATATGAAGCAAGATTCTGCATATCAAATCAATTTGGCAATTCGAATGCTCTTCCTTTATGTTACCCAGCGATAAAATATTCAAATTATTGAAATTATTTTTAGTATAGAATCCATATTACAAGACACCTGAAAAACGCTCTCTTACTCCACCGGTGGGTAAGAGTGTGGCTCGGAATATTTTTTTATATTATTTCTAATGAATGATTTGTTTATCGGCTTTATCGGTCAGTTCTACTCAAAGTATGAGTAGAACTGACCGATAAAGCCGATAAACAAATCATTCATCACAATCACGGTCGTAAAAACTGTTTCAATTATTTCTAATGCTAAAAAAAATACGCCTTTATCGATAAAAACAAACAGTGGCTTGTCGCACTTGCTTCACTACTACGACGAGATAAAAAAAAGTGTTCGAAAATATATATTAAACCAAATAAGAATTGAAAACATTTAATTTATGTTTATTAAAAGTTAGGCATAAGTACGTTGGGCATAACGGACGTAAGGCATAAAATGATCCAAAGAACAGTTCATGACACAAAGAAGGCAGAGTTATGCCTAACGTCGCGGACCCTTCGAAGTTCCAACAGAAACTCATTTGAAAATTATTTCTGGAATTCCTTCGGATACCATCGGAAATTTCTCCAGTAATTCCTCCGGAATTTCCTTCAAATTTTTTTTCCACAATTGAAGGACAAAATTTCAGGAATTTTCTTAGGGATTTTCGAACAAAATTCTAACGAAGTTTTCAAAGAACCCATGAGGGAATTTCCGACATTCTTAAATTTCTCCAAGATTTTGTTTTAACATTTCTTCAAGAGTTCTTTCGGATTTTCCTCCAAGGATTTCTCAAGAAAATCCTTCGGAAATAAATCTTCCGAGATAAATCCAGAGATTTTTTTGGAAACTCCTCAAAATTAAAAAAAAAAGGGAATTCTAAGGAAATTTCATCTTTTTTTTCTAATTCCTTAACGAATTCTTTTAGGAAAATCTTTGGAACTACGTATGGAAAATCCTTCAGGAATACCTACAGAAATCGTTATAGAATACTTTCCGAGACTCTCCAAAATTAAACTAGGTATTTCTTCGAAATTCAAAAAGCTTACCAGACTGATCAAAGCAACGGTGGATGGTGTGCAAAACTGTGTGAAGATTTCGGGCGAACACTCCAGTTCGTTCGAATCGCGCCGGGGACTAAGACAAGGTGATGGACTTTCGTGCCTGCTGTTCAACATTGCGCTAGAAGGTGTCATGCGGAGAGCTCGGTGTAACAGCCGGGGTACGATTTTCAACAGATCCAGTCAATTTATTTGCTTCGCGGATGACATGGACATTGTCAGCCGAACATTTGCAAAGGTGGCAGAACTGTACACCCGCCTGAAACGTGAAGCAACAAAAGTTGGACTGGTGGTGAATGCATCAAAGACAAAGTACATGCTTGTGGGCGGAACCGAGCGCGACAGGGCCCGCCTGGGAAGCAGTGTTACGATAGACGGGGATACCTTCGAGGTGGTCGAGGAATTCGTCTACCTCGGATCCTTGCTAACGGCTGACAACAACGTTAGTCGTGAAATACGAAGGCGCATCATCTGTGGAAGTCGGGCCTACTACGGGCTCCAGAAGAAACTGCGGTCAAAAAAGATTCGCCACCGCACCAAATGTGTCATGTACAAGACGCTGATAAGACCGGTTGTCCTCTACGGACATGAAACATGGACAATGCTCGAGGAGGACTTGCAAGCACTCGGAGTATTCGAGAGACGGGTGCTTAGGACCATCTTTGGCGGTGTGCAAGAAGACGGTGTGTGGCGGCGAAGAATGAACCATGAGCTCGCCCAACTCTACGGCGAACCCAGTGTCCAGAAGGTAGCTAAAGCCGGAAGGGTACGATGGGCAGGACATGTTGCAAGAATGCCGGACAGCAACCCTGCAAAGATGGTGTTCGCTTCCAATCCGGCAGGTACGAGACGGCGTGGAGCGCAGCGAGCGAGATGGGCAGACCAGGTGCAAAACGACTTGGCGAGCGTGGGGCGTATTCGAGGATGGAGAGATGATTCAGTGTTATCTGTTTAGATGTTAACTAAATAAATGAAATGAATGAATTTCTTCGAAATATGCTTTAGGAAATCCTTCAGAAAATCTTTTGGGTCTGGGGGGTCCCGTAGCGTAGTTGGCTACACGGGGAAACCCATTTGGACGAAAGCCATTTGGCCGTGTGCCACTAGGCCGAAAGCCATTTGGCCGAACGGCTCATCCGGCCGAATAGGTCATTTGACTGAAAAGGTCATATTGCCGAAAAGGACAATTTGCCGAATAGAACATTTTGCCGAATAGGTTTTGTGGTCAAACCGATCATTTGGCCGAATAGGGCAATTGGCCGAATAGGACATTTGGCCTAGAAGGTCATTTGGCCTAATACGACATTCTGCCGAATAGGACATTTGGCCAAAAACAGATCGTTAGGCTGAATAGGTCATTTGGCCTAATATGACATTTGGCCAAATAGGTCATTTGAAAAGTGAAAAATTAGGTGCGAAAATGAGACGTCTTACTTCTGATTACTTATTTATCACTTGTAACTGTGAAAAGTGAGTAGAGCGAAGTGAGACGTCTCACTGCTCACTTCTCAATTCTCACTGTAAAAAGTGAGAAGCGTGCAGTGAGTAGTGACATGTGACAAAGTGAACATCACTTTGCACTACTCACTTTTCACAGTGAGAAGTAGGAAATAAGTAGTGAGAAGTGAGGCGTTTCACTTTTCACACTTCATTCCTCACTTTTCAAATGACCTATTCGGCTATATGACCCTTTCGGCCTAGTTACCTTCGGCCAAATGGCATTCGGCCGAACGGTATTCGCTATATGGCCCTTCCCCGCCGATTGGAGATCTAAAAATAGAATCTGTGTGGACGCTGATAAGTAAAATACCACACTAGATCTCGCCACAGTAGCGGTTGAGTAACACAGAGAAATATAATCTTCTTCTTATTGGCATTACATCCCCTACTGGAACATTGCCGCCTCGCAGCTAAGTGTTCATTTCAGCACTTCCACAGTTATTAACTGCGAGGTTATTAAAGTCATTAAAGCCAAGGTATCCTCACAGATAAACAGGCGTCTCACTCTACACAAGTTCCATCCTCCATCTCTTTAACGGTGTATTCAATTTTCTGTAGGTGGTCGATCGGCCACCGATGGCGCTTCCCTCGGGTTTGCTTGTGTTTGACGTTTGCTCACTACCGCCACCTAGTTGCCGCTTGTCCACCTACAGTGCATTTAGCATTGGGCGAAAATGTTTCAGTGACGATGATTTTGATTGCATTTTGTTCTAAGTGAGAAGTCTGTTTCTCTGTTGTATCATTTTTGCAATCGTATATCATGAGGCTAACACGATGATACTTTTATGCGCAGAAAAATCGAGATAATTTTCAATCCGAAAATTGCCTAGACCAGCACCGGGAATCGAACCCAGCCACCCTCTTACCGCTAGGCTAAGGAGGGCCAAGAGGGCAGAGAAATATAATAAATAATAAAAAAAATCATTTGGGAACTCCTCCAGAAATTCAGTTCAGGAAAATTACGTCAGGAATTCCTTTTCCCATTTGTCCAGGGATTCTTTGAGAAAATTCTTCAGCAAGGCTTTCAAAATTTACTTCAAGAGATCCTTCGGATATTTCATCTGGCAATTCCTTTGATATTTTCGTTAGAAACTCTTCTGAAAATTCTTCTAGGCTTTCATATTTAATTCTTCAATAAATTTCCGGAAAAACTTTCCAACAAAATTTTCGGAATAATACCTTCCGGGAGAAATTATGTATGGTTTAAAAAAAACAAATTCCGAAATAATTTTCTGATGATTTTACAAAGGCCTTCCAGAGAATTTTCTGAAGGGATCCCTGGACGAATGTTCAAAAGAATTCCTGGAGAAATTTTCTAAATTATTGTCCTTGAGTGGTAATAAGTTCAGAAGGATTTTCAGAAGAAATCTTCGTTAAAAAATCCTGGAGGAATTGCAAAAGAAATTCTGAAAGAATTTCAAATAGATTTTTTACAGAAATATCCCAAGAAATACTTACAGGAATTAACGAAGGATTTTCCAATTGAATGTCCGGAGAAATACCTACCGGAGTTCCCAACGAATTTCCTACATGTCTTTAAAACTTTTTTCGAAAATAACTCCAAAAACTCCTTTGAAAGTTTTTTCAGGATTAATTAAAATTCTAGGAAAACCCTTTTTTTGCAGAACAATTTTGACGTATGAATTAAATTTGAGGGAAGACTAGCTGACCTGGCGAACTTTGTTAATTAATTATTTTCTGATAATTTTTTTTGCGTACACAATTTATCTAGAGAACAAATCGGTTCTTCAGAATTTCCTCATAACCTGTTTCCTATTAAGGACACTCCTGACATAATCCAAGTTTCAAAGTGCTCGCGTTTTCGGGGGCACACCACTCGATACGGAGGCGGCGGACAACTGTCATTTTTGTTGATTCAGCTTTGCTGCGTCGCAGCATGCGTGAAAAAATAAAAATGACAGTTTTGCGTTGCTTCCGTATCAAGTGATGTGCCCCCGAAAACGCGAGCACTTTGAGACTTGGATTCTGTCAGTCGGTCGTACAAAAGCCAACTTTGTTTTATTAAATGCAAAAAAATTAAAAAAAATCCACGAAAATTGTATCATTCATTGAAAAGGTTGAGTTTTGATTTTTCAAATGTTCCAGTTCCATCATAACATTTTTCATCGTAAATCTTATATATAAAAATGAAATGGTCTGTGTTCGTATCCGCATAACTCGAAAACGGCTGGATGGATTTTTTTCATTTCTTCAGCAGACACATTCGTTTTCGTTTCCGACGGGTTTATATGATATTTCCTTATGCGAAAATCACGGGTAAAATGGAGTAAATCGTGAAAAACTAAAATTAAGAATCGTATGAAAATTTCGCATAGGAAGTTCACAACGCGCATTTTCGCCTACTATGCAGAACAACGTCTGCCGGGTCAACTAGTAGAAGATGAAAACGAATATGAATTGGCCAAAATTGGGCTGCCTATTCTTGAGTAACGACTAGTCGACCCGGCAGACGTTGTCCTGCATAGCAGGCGGAAATGCGCGTTCTGAACTGCACTTGCGAAGTTTCCATACGATTCTTAATTTTAGTTTTTCACGATTTACTCAACCTTACTCGTGATTTTCGCATGAGGAAATTATAACAAACATATCTGCTGAAGGAATGATGAAGTCGTTTTCGAGTTATGCGGATACGAACACAGACCATTTCATTTTTATTATATAGAAGAAGAAGATAGATAGATAGAAGATATGAAAGAAGATATTGGAATTGGTGGGTCATGTGCCCCATTATTCCACAGATTAACTCCGCCAGTGATAACCATTATACTGGTTGAATGAAATGAAAACTCATAAAAATACACCAGTTTTAATTGAGTATTTCATATAACTTCACTATGAAAGAATTAAAAAGATATAAACGTAGCTTTAGAACAATACAAAAGCTAAAAGTTTTCAAACACTGACAAGCAACCCTACACGGAAGAAAAAAAGTACCCAGCGTTGATTTTTTTTAAACTTATTTTTGAGTTATTTTTTCTTAACCATAACTTCTCTACATCCTCTTTCATCATCCACTCTTTCTTCTGTTGTCAAAAACAAAAGAGCCAAACAATCCAACGACGCCAGTTCAATACGGGAAGCCAATTTTGAGTTTTATTTCCTGAGGTCGAAATTGAGTGGATCAAACTTACATTTGGGTAAATAAATTTCCCGTTGGGTACTTTTTTAACATGGGAGTAAAGGCAAACTACTTCGACCCTACTTACTCAATTTTGGCTTTCCGTACGGATGTTCGAGGTTGGGTGAATTAAAATCAATATTGGGTAGTTTATTTCTTCCGTGTACTCACTCTTTATGCAACGTACACACCAGTCAAGCAGTTTGACGAACATTGACTCCGCCCCCAAGAAAACGCTTCGGTTGCTGCTTTGTTTGAACGTGTGTGAAGTTGTTCGAACAACCATTTGACAGTTGGCGGCTCGGTTTGATTTTGGTTTGAGTTGTCGGGGGCGGAGCCAAGGTTCGCCGAACATGTTTGAGCATTTGTAGTGAAGTTGCACAAACCCCCATATATTTTTTGGTGGTTGGTGCTCAAGTTGGCGCTTCGGTCGTTCGTGTGTGATAGTGTTGGTCGAATAAATTGATTGTTCGTGTTGCTGTTGGTAAAACTTGATGGATGTTTGATTAAACGAGAGGTGGAGTCAATGTTGGTCAAACTGCTTGACCGTGTGTACGTTCCATTATGTTTCCCTCGTTAATCCGACTGTCAAATCCATAGAAATGATCCAAAACAAAATCACAGCACAGATACTTTTTAATCCGGAAAATTCTGAATTAGCGAGATCCGGACTAACGAGTCGTCGGATTAGTGAGGTCCGGATAAGTGGGGGGATACTGTAATTGAGCTTGGTTTTGAAGTGGGGTGATTTGTTGACGTATCATCAGTACAACTAATACACTTTTATGGAATGGACATTCATATCACTCACACACATACATTTGCGGTGTTGAAGGAAATAAACAATCAAACGTGATTCACTCTCTAGATATACGTTTAGCCGCAGTATAAAAATTTAATTTTCTTCGAAATTCCAGTGTTATTTTCCAGTATTTTCAGTGTTTTCTTTTTCCAGACATTGTAAAGATGCGTATTATTAATTAAGAGAACCGTCTCGAATTCGCGAGAAAATATATGGAATGGAACGTCGAGTGACGAAACGTTTTTCAGATGAACAAAAATAATATGGACCGACCGATTTGCAATAGCTGCTATTGGCATGAACCAAACCAAAAGGGGTCGTCAGATTAATACGAAACTTTCGGGATGAAATTTTGGTGGTATGGGAAGCCTTTTCATACCACGCCAAGCTTCCAATATGGTTTATATCTACAAGAATGAGCTCCGAAATGTATTTCGATCTGATAGAGGATGTTTTGCTCGGACACATGGAGAACGAGGCATAAGAACACATAATTTTCCAACAGGACAACACGTCGATCCAGGTTTGAATGTGAAAATTCCACCGTTATTTTTTCTTGAATATTTCAATAATAGATATCAACTTATTGGTTCTCAACAAAAATTCAAAAACATTCTCTTGATTGAGAATGTTTTCAAACATCCGTGTAACCTAATTCTCAATAGGACTAGTGACCCACTTTAAGTGCTTGATTATAGGTACTTTTGATTGTTTTGTTTTGGTCAAAATGGTTTCGAACTGGGATCCAACTTTTCATACACATCCTTATCTAAAGTCAAAATGACTCAATATTTTTTGAAAAGCACTTCCTTTGCATATTTTGCAATCCCACTTGGCTTGATGACTCATCCATTTTTTGGAATTCACCTCCGAACATTGGAACAACAGACAGCATGTGCAAATCGGATCCCCACGTCTGAGGTCACGCAACACATTAGTCACATTATCTCCCTTACGCTGCGTTCGAAATTCGCAAGCTTAAGCTGCCCCAAAACAACTGCAGCCCCGTTCGAACAACATGTTTTTACCCTTTCACAAACCTACCTCTTGCCGAGCGACGGCGATCGGGGAGCGTAAACTAGCGGCGACGTCGGCGAAACCGGGCTACCCTTCTGCTGAAACGGATACAACCCATTGCCGTCCTGTCCGCTGATCAACATCGGTGGCAGCTTATCGAACGGGCTACCCAACAGTTTCTGGTCCTCCCTGTGGCCCGGCGATTCGACGTCCACCACCGGGGAGTTGTAATTCTTTTTGCTCATATTGGCTTCCTAAACGGAACCTCTCTTCACCGATCACGCCTCCTTTGTGAGGATGTTTCAGTCAACTGTGACACTGTGCGACTCAGTCTGAACCCAACAATGCGCGACGAATTTCATCAACACCCGGCTCATTGGAGTATTCTGCACAATGTCAATCACGTTCCCGAGAGCCCCCTCAGATAATGGCTTCTGCACTGATAATGAACTTAGCCGACCAATCGAACGACCGACCAATTGGTGCCTTACTGCAGCTCGAAATTCTCCTCGATTGAATACCGATTCCGTTCGTTCGCGTCTACCGTGCGTGCAAGACTAATCCCAAAGTCGTCGTTCAGCGATCGCCTTGCCGTCAGCCGTCGTCGTCGCCGGTCGGTTTCGATGATGATGATGATGGTTGTTTAACAACTTCTCTTCGCACCTCCACAGGGGCTCCCCCTTTTGGCTCCAGCCTTCGCCAGTATTCTTCCTTCTCGATCGGTGGCTATTGAAGCGTTATCAGCGCCGGTGATGCGACCGCTTAAACGGCCCTCCGGCAAAGCCTAAATAATGCATGTATTGACGTTACTCGACAATACTGTCGATATGATAGAAAGATGAATCAATTTGAGTATAGAATCATGATTTTGTAAGCCGTCAGCTCTTTGTACATGTAGGATTGTACACTAATTTATTCAAAGACCAAATCAAACGATTTTACAAGGCAAAACACTCTCGCTACTCTAACCTATGATGTACCACGCGCCTCCTCTGTCCAGCAGTAGACGTACTGTTCTTTTTCTTTGTGAATGTTTTACAACTTGATTTCAAGTTAAATTTCCAATGAAAAAAGGAACATATTTATTTTTCGACAACATTCAGCCAATTTAAAAAAGAGAAAAAAATAGTAGGCTGTGCTCGCGAATGGACGCGTTTCAAACTATCTGTGACAGTTTCATTTTTCTCGAATATTTTTTTTATTCCAATGTTTCGGCTGGATGTCCTACGTTCTCCAATGTAATTAAAGTGATACTTGTTACAATGGTGTTTGTGCGTATTGTTCAAATTCAAGTAGACAATTATGTTTTGAAAAAGTTTCAAAGTTTCTGGTCTCCTTTATGGATTAATTTGATGAGATTGTTTCAAAATGTTATTAATTATGTTTTTTATGACTTAAACTGAATACGAGCTGGACTCGAAGAATCCGAAAGTTTTCTTATGGTACCATTATAATAAGCATAAACAGGCGGAGCTTGTTGTAAGCAAAAGTGACCTCGGACTGGTCATGAAATATCATTCATAATCCAGAAGGATTTGCTTCAAAATTCCTCCGAAATCGTGTGAAGATTTGTTTCGGAATTATTCGGAGATTTGCTTCGGAATTCTTAGAATATTTAATTCAGAGTCTCTCGACGTTTTGCCTCGCAGTCCCTGGACTCCCTGGAACATTCCCGTCGGAATCTCTGGAGGGTTTCCTTCGGTATGCTTGGAAGATACTCGTCGAAATCGCTGGAGATTCCCGTCGGCACAAAGCCGAGCGCTACTACACTTGGACGCAACAGCCACACGCTATCAGTTTGGGATGTTGTAGAATCATCGGCTGGAAAACAAACGCACTTCGATACACACACTACCGAACCCATGGTAACCCATCTATGCCAAAAGAGAATCCATGTATGCCCCAAACAGCTGATGTTGAGCCAATGGTTACTTCCTGAGTGCTTACCAAATGATGAGTACCTATCTTTAGCTGGGCAAATCGGGCTGCACAAAAGCTTCCGTTGAAAAGAAGAGCACTCTAATTATGCACTTACTACAGATGACAACCGAAATGCTGTGTGCTTGGGTATCCAGTAGGTGACAGTTACTACAGCAGACTATTTTGTCTAGCGAGAACCGTCTAACACGGAAGGGATCCATCGGCCGCTGTTTCAAAATGTCCGCCTAAGTTTTGTGTAATTTAATTTAATTTACAATTTCTAATGGGGATTGAATACTTTAGATGTGGATTCGCAACCCACTCTGGAGTTCGTCTGCTGTACGGCCTGTAATCGCATAAATGTCCCCTCTTTGTTGCTTTTTTTTTTGGTTGAGTTTACCAAGAAATTCCTCCTGGGATTCCTGCAGGGATTCTATATGGGGTTCATCCAGAATATCTTTTTGGAATTCCTACTGGAATCCTTCCTGGAGTTTCTTCAAATATTCTTCTTAGAGCAGAAATTACTCCTGGAGTTTTCCAGGATTTTCTCCTGGAGTTCTTCCAGAAATCACTCCTGGAGTTCCTCCGGGAATTCCTCCTAGAGTTCCTGCAGGCATTCCTCCATGAGATTTTTAAGGATTTTTTCAGGAATCCCCTCAAGCGTCTCTTCGGAAATTCTTCTTCGTTTTCCCTCGGGAATTTCTCTTGAAGTTCCTCCAGGAATTCTACCTGGCGTTTATCCAGGATATCTTTTTGGAGGTCTTACGGGATTTTTTCCGAAAATTCCTTTTGGAGCTCCTCCAGAAATTACTCCTTGAGTTCCTCCAGAAATTACTCCTGGAGTGTCCCAGGATTTCCTTCTGGAATTTCTTCCAAATATTTCTCCTTCAATTTTCAGGAGCTCTTTCAGAAAATGCTCAGGAATTCTTTTTACAGTTACTTTTTGGAGTTCCTCCAACAATTCATCTCGGATTTGATCCAGTAATTCCTCGTGAAGCTCCTCATGGAGTTTCTTCAAAAGTTCATCTCTGTTCTCTCCAGAAACTTATCTTGGAGCTACTGCAGGAATAGCTCATGCCTGTTGGAATTCAGAATTAATTCACGAAGGAATTCAGAAAGTTATTTTTTTGGGAATTCAGAACAAATTCCTGGGGAGTTTCTGAATGAATTCCTGGGATAATTCAAAGTGAATTTCTTGGGGAATTTGGAATAAATTCCTGGGGGAACTCAGAATGAATTTCTGAAGGAAATCAGGGCGAATTCTTGGATGAGATTTCCAGAAGTAATTTTTGGAGGAGCACCAAGTAGAATTTTGGGAAATTCATCCTGAACTTCTTCCTGCTGAAAATCCTCCAGCTGTTGTTCTTCAAATTTCTCTGAGAGTTTCTCCTGGAACTGTTATAGTAGTTACTCTTGGACTTCTTCCAAATATTCTTATTGGAATTCCTGAAACTTCTCATGAAAATCCTCCTGGAATTTCTTTTGGAATTGCTGCAGGAATTCACATATTTTTCCTGGAATTCCTTCGGATAATCATCAATGAGTTCCTGCGGTAATTACTTCAGCTTCTTCTTCTTCTTTTTATTGGCATTACATCCCACACTGGGACAGAGTCGCCTCACAGATTGGTGTTCATTAAGCACTTCCACAGTTATTAACTGCGAAGTTTCTAAGCCGTATATAATGAGGCTAACACGATGATACTTTTATGCCCAGGAAAGTCGAGACAATTTCAAATCCGAAGATTGTCTAGACCGGCACCGGGAATCGAACCCAGCCACCCTCAGCATGGTTTTGCTTTGATGCCGCGCGTCTTACCGCACGGCTAAGGAGGGCCCCCTTAGCATCATCTCCCTGGAATCCCTTCTAGAATTCTACTAGGTTTCAGGAGTATCACTGAAAAATCCTCCTGCATCTTCAATGGGAATCCTTCCAAAAATTCAACTGAAAACTCTTTAGAATCTTCACTTCAAGCAACACCCTCAGATCATCAAAACAAACAATAAACTCGCCAGAATTCTAGAAGGAACTCTTCGGCCCTTAGAATTTACTCAGAAGATTTTCTAAAGTAACTTTAGGATTTCCGAGAATTCTCGTAGAAGCTTTTTGAATTTGGCTTTTTCCGTGTTTTCAGTTTTTTGGTGAGTTTGGAAATAGTGCTCGAGGCAAAATTTAATGAAAATCCAGTGAGTGGAATTACAACAAAAACCCTTCAAATTTATCCCAGACTGATTATTTATGTGCAAATTGTGGTAGGTATCTGGTAGCTTTCAACAATTTATGTGCGTACTGTTAGAAATCGAAAACTCTAGTGCAGGAATAGACATGACATATTACACTTGGCTTCATTCGCGTGATGCTACTAAATGTAAGGTTACGAAAACATTGATTACAAATATGGGTTCTGCTCATAAAAGATGCCTCCTGAAAGGAACTACTGGATACTATTGTGGCCCGAGGTAAACAACACTTGAGGGAAATGTGAGGTAATGTGGTCTATATGCAAGCTATTTATACTTTTTATTTATATACTTTACTAGCAGATCCAACCCTGCGTTGCCCGGGATCGACACTTTTGCTTTGAAAATGTCAAATATTGCTACAACGCTCTCTAGATCGATTTATGTAAAATCGTCTTGAATTTCTTCACAACTCAACAACTTTTATTATATTATTGATTTTTAAACTATCCCCGTGAAAAATCATGTATTTTTCTTCTTGTGTGGCCGGTCCGGAGTCTTGAGATGACCTGCTGCTCTTTCTGGGTGGCTGGTTCATTCCAGGAGTCGGTGGTTCCTTTAGTTATATTGAGGAAGTGTCCACTATTGCTACTCCATACCTGAGCCCACTCCTGGTCGACGACGCTCTTCGTCCATTTCTTAGGGTGTCGGCCTCGGTATTTCCCCTAATGCCGCAATGGGCAGGGATCCAGGCGAAGGTGGTACCGGGGATCATCCATGATAGTATTCCCTGGATAAAGGGGTGCTTGAGTGTCTTGCTTTGGAGGGCAGAAACCAAGCTCGCGGAGTCCGTAAGGACAACGATTGGTTTGTTTGCTGGTATGGTGGCCGCAACAAACACGGCGGCGGCTTCGGCAGAAAAAAATGTTGCTCTGGCGTGGCAGGCTCTCCGACATGGCAAGATTGGGAGTATAGACTCCGAAGCCGACTCCTCGGCTGGATACGGAACCGTGCGTTGGAGTAACGGATCTCGCTGTTCCGGAAACGTGTTGCAAGCAGTTCTAATACCGTCGGAGTTCCTCTGTGTTGTCACCCTTTTTAAACCGCGAAGCGATGGTGCGGTCGATGCTTACTGAAGGCGTCAGCCAGCCCTTCGCTCCGTGCCAGTGGACCCGCGCCAGTACCGGCTACACTTCTCAGGATCCGATCAGCCTCACCGAGGAGAGGGATCCTGACTTCACCTGAGGTAGTGGCAGCGAAGGAAGCGGCTTTACGGCAAATAGCCATTCAAATACGGTGCCGGAAAGGGAGGATGCCAGCGTCAACACATGCAGATTCATCGGGAATGGACGGGAGTAAACCGGAGGCTGTCCGGACGTAGCTATTAAAAACAGGCGAAAGAGTGTTGATGAGGTTTCGGTAGGCAGGGCATGTAAGCTCTAAGCCATAGAGCAGGCGGCTATCAATGATGGCTTGTCCGACATTTAATCTTGTGCTACTGTTGTTGGTGCGGTGTTTTTTGAGAGAGTTTTGATGAGATTAACGCGGGGTTTGCAAGCTTCCTTTACCGCCCGGAAGTGCGATAGAAAGAAGAGTGCGATAGAAAGAAGTTTCAGTAAAAGATTCTGCTGATTGCTGATTTCCAGTAGATGTTGTTATTGCTAAAAGCGATCCAGCATTTTTTCTTGCTTAACATGATTTAGAATTTAGTTGCGTTACAGATGACAGATGACTTCATTTTGATTCGAGAGATCTTGACGTATCCCATCGAAAACAAATTTTTGTTTGATTTTTCTGAGTATAGAATACATAAACATAAAGTATAATACATTAAGGTTTGGATCCATAAAATAAGTTTCTAATTACCGTTTTCATTTTTGAACAACACCGGACAAGCTTCAAAACAAACATACGATCGTTTGTTTTGAAGCTTGTCCGGTGTTGTTCAAAAATGAAAACGGTAATTAGAAACTTATTTTATGACATTTCAATAATGTTTTGATTATTTTAGTACCACCGATGAATCAAAGCAGCCTTGATTGAAAAATATGCTTTGTTTACATAGTTGATTGAAAAGTATAAGATTGCTAAAGTCGTTCCTGTTTGCGTGACTATCATCTAGGTTATTACTTCGACCTGGCAGCCAAAGTGCCGGTACTAGTGTCAAACCGATGATGTTGGTGATGAAACCAAACATGCACTACAACATGATGCATAAATTGTGGCCAATTGAAGCTTGTGGAATAGAGTGGCCCACCCTTGTATGGGAAGAAAAAAAACAAGTTGTCAAAATGTTCTATAGAATTGATCTTTAACACATCAACTGCCTTTGTTGGAATTCTTAGCTCAATTTTGGCTGAAACCACCATACAAACTTCAAATCAAATGCGCCAGCTTATGCAACAAGCGATTGAGCTGAAATTTTCAGTGATTGATTTTCTTACCAAAAGGCTCAATCCGGGGGGGGGGTTGTCCCGTAGAAATTGACAACCTTTTGTTTCCTGGGCCAGTTTATTGTGGAAGCATAATTTGGCAAAATAATTTTAATGACTACAGCGCCACTAGCATTCTAGTACTTATGCTTCTACTATTTACATACGAGAGAAAGTCGATTTTAAATTCTTTTGGGTACCGTTTTTTGTACAACATTGGAACCATAAATTGTGTACTTTTTTCTTTGACCCCAACATCTTGATAATTATATTTATGGTTTTAATGAATACCTATTCTTCCATCGACTTTGCTTTGCAGTAGGCAATTACGACATGTCAAAGTTTGGAACGAAACAGTTTTGATCGTTTTGGTTGTTGGAGCAGACTCTCAATGTATGTTGAGCTTGGATTTTGGCACCATATCCAGTATTTTGCCCTCGGTAATGGCGGCGTGAGCTCCTCCTCGTTAAAGAACTGTAGACACGTGTTGCAGATATTCCGAAAAGTGACAGCGTGGAAGCCCAGTGGACCGCCATCAAGACTCCTTCATCGCCATCAACAAGAATAGTCTGGGCGAACTGCGCACCCAGAGAAAGCAATGGATCACCGATGGGACTTGAAGGAAGATAGAGGAGCGGAGAGAAGCTAAAACGCTGGTTCGAACACTTATAACAACTTTTTCAGGTGCCAGCCAGGCCGCCACCACCTCGGCATGATATGCTTAGGATCCGACGTGTAATACGCGTCAATACCGAAGCTCCATCACTGCTAGAAATTCTAACAACCATCCAAAGTATGAAATTGCATGAGAAGAAAGAGCTTCGGACTACCATTCCGCGGAAGGCTGCCAATTTTATGCATTGTTGGTCGTTGTCGTTCGGTACGGTATGCAAACTATCCAGCCCGATGACCGGCCTATACATTTCCTCCCTGCCTACCTGAGCATTCATGTCACCGATGACGATTTTGGTACAGCTGTGCGTAGAACGCTTCTTCCTCGTCGTCGGGTCTCCCTTCGTGTGGGCAGTGCACGTTGATGATTATATAATTGAAGAAACGGCATTTAATGATCTTGCACGTCCTTGCGCTAATTGGCTGCCACCTAATCACGCTCATCTAAGTGTTGTTTTAAAAGAAGACCGTTTTGTGTGACTGGAACACGTTTCCAGTTTCCAGGGCCATCATGTTAGCCTCATGATATACGAATGCAAAAATGGTCCTACCTTGGGTTGGAAACCTCGCAGTTAATAACTGTGGAAGTGCTGAATGAAAACTGCGAGGCGGCAATGTCCCACTGGGGGATGTAATGCCAATAAGAAGAAGAAGAAGAGACGATTCCAGATTCCAGTGAATCTGGAATCGTCTCTTTCGCTCTTGGAAGGAAGCACCACACTAGACAACGGACCAGAATGCAACGTTCATTGGCTCTGCCGAACACTTTTTTCTTACGAAAAGTACTTCGAAGGGATCGAACCAACACTCCGCAGCACAATGCGGTTGATTGTCTGTCGACATAAACCACATAGCCTAGCACATAGCCAGTCACATTCACTCAATAATTTATCGTACAGGGGTTCATATAAAACTTTTACTTCAAAACACATAATAGTACTTCAATTTCTAATTTCAAAAATCAAGACTAAGTCATTTAGAGCACCCCATTTAAGAGATATCAAGGAAGTGCTACAATGAAACAACGATAGTGGGGTCCAGTTCATTCCAAAAGAGTTGAATCCATCAAATTGTGATTATTAACCAAAAACTGAAGATGAAGGGAGCAGACACCACTGACATAGGCCGAATGAAGAATTTGTGGAATCAGCTAGCCAAAATCATAACTGAAGAAGTTGTGCGCCGACTGACAAGCAGCATCAACAGAAAAAATTTCTTCGAAATAACGATGTATGATTCGTTTAACTTATTCATATGAAATAAAATAATATAACTTTTGTTCCGTTCATAGAAAGTTTTTCGATCAAACAGCTAGCTAGTTCATAGATGAAATGAGTCTAAACACTATTGTTGTACACAACCCGTAAATCAAAGTGCCAACGCGAATATTAAAAACATCATCGTCAATATTATTGATACTGATTAGCACGTGTAAGGTGAACTGTCCATTCGTTCCACCTCCCTCCATCCGGATCATATCACAAAATATACATCCATATAGTTACATACATTCAACGGGACAAGCATGACGACGCTTCGTCGTCATCGTCGCCGTTTTCGTCGTCATGGTTGTCTGTCGTGGTTGAAAGAGTTCAAACGGTCCGTCATACTTGAAAGGCGTAACCTCTCCATTTTACCGACTGAACTGGTTACATTTGAACCGATACATTGAGATTAGAATTGTGGGTCTCCATGTGAAGGAAGCTCCCGCGTTCCGATGACTAAACTGGAAGCAGTAAATTTGTATATTTCATATCTTTCTATAACATCCATGCTAAACTTGAAGACCAGGCGTGGATAAGATTATGATGTTTTTAAATATGTTTTCCAGAATTTGATCAAACAAGTTTTCGAGTCAAAATTGCTCGTCTTCAGTCCGAAACTGTCTGTCAAATACCGGCTTTACTCAAACAACATGAAAACGAAGAAAGCCATAATTATGCAGCGATCGTTAGCATCTTGTTAATTATCCCCAAACAAGTTTCTTTGAAGTGATTTTTTTTTCTTTTTTATTCGTTAATCCTTCTCATCTGTTCTTCGGTTTCTCAACCTCATAGCGTTGAAGTGCAAATTTTGGCGCCATCCAAATAGGGCTCATATTTACAACAGAAAGAAACGAAAGCTTATCGTTCTACATTGGAGCGCACTTTTATGATGTAGACTTTGCTTTTTGAGACATTTCTACAAAATTATCCAGAATAGATACGAACTGAATACTTCGTATCTATTCTGGATATTTTGTAATTAATCAGATGTGTGTATATTAATTCATAAAGTGAGATACATATGAAAAGTTGTTATTAATACTTGCTTTTCTAAGATGCTTTTCTAATTACCGTCGTGGTTAAGTCAGACATGGAAAAAAGAGCATCGACAGTATAGACATTGTATCACATAAATATTATTAAATTTTACTTCTGATTTTCTCAAATTTAAATTCTAAACAAACATACAAATTTCCATGAAGCTACATAGTTCCTAGTAGAGCACTCCCGATCTTCATGACTAAGTAATCTATCGCTTAGCAATGATCTAATAAAGGATGTCTCACATCAATTTGCATAAAAAACGCTATAGAAAATTACCCACTGGGTTTTTTCTCCCGAAAATTTCGTTAGAAGTAGTTTAGAGTGTATTTATTATGCTGTTTTGTGATGACTTTTCGTATTTTAATAATTGAAAAAAAATGGCGTCACCCGTAAAGCATGATCCGAATGGATTTAGCCTCTGGGAAATCCTCATTTCACTCATCGTGATATTAGAAAACAATTCGAAATAATGCATTCAACTAGGAGTCGTGTGATAAAACGTGACTACGAAGCTCTGATAATTGAACGGAAGGAGAAATGCGGTCAGAATGAATGTTCTACAAGCGTGTCGCGAAAGTCAGGAGCCAAGGAATGCCTTAGCTTAGACTGACTGTACATATCAATGGTTGCTACGATCTATTCCCGAAGTCCACGTTCCAGCAGCTTTCGAATTTTGATTAATAACGGCGCCGGCCAAGTCCTTACAGTCAGTTGGGAAAAGGATGAGAGGTTAGTGTGTGGTTATTGTTGGCACTAGAGACCGAGAATACCTATGCATCTCCACAATTACCACGTTAAGTGGGGTAATCAGACATTTGATCAGGATTCACCATGGAAAGTGATGTGAACTATGCAATTTCTATACAACAGTATAAGCACATCCTTATCTTGTTCCATTGTTCATCCTTTGCGAGGATGACCAATCAATCGTTCATTTGAATTTTGGATTAAGAGCTTGCGTCATAATTTCTTTAGCGTAAGGAAAGTAGGAAAGAACCGAGATTAAAATTGAAAATAAGGAGATATTCACGGCTGTTCAACCACATTGGGGGTAATCGGAAAACTAAAGAAAAAAAAAGAAACAAAAGAGTCACATTTTTCAATTGTTAATAAATTCTTGTGTAAGATGCGATAATTTCGATGATAGTGGTTAACAATCAATGTTCCGAGAGGGATCCGATAATCAATAAGAACATGTTATCAAATTGGGATTGTTTTTTTTTTTAATTCACTGTAGGTGTTGCGCAGGCAACGAATAAAGAATGCAATTTCCGAACTTTGAACGATTATATTTCAGGAATACGTTAAAATTTCCTACAATGACGGGATATACAATTAAGCACATTTCTAAGTTCAACATTTTCTCGTACTTACGTTTAGTGAAACTTTAGGAGCTGACCCGGATTACAATATTGTTCTTGTGCATTATATATAGCGACCCTGAGCAGATTATGGTTTGGATTAATTGAATGATTTGATAAGGACTATTTGAAGGTACCTGCGTGACTCTGCAAATGATCCAATAGAATTCAACGCGAAGCCAGGGCTCAAGCTAGCTGTTATATAGCCTATCATATTATATAAGAAATAATTCAACCAATTGAAATACGTAGATATTGAAGGTAACTTACTAGAAATAGGACTAATGCAAGTAATAATGCTCTAGGGTAAATTAAGATACCAATTGAAAATTAAATAACTTTTACGAGATAAATTCACAGCGTGGTCTCATTTGTGCTCAATCACTTCGATGGCGAATTATTGACAACCTATCATTGTCCCTCTTCGCTGTTGTCATTCGTTATGCATGTCAAACGATATCGGTTCGTTTAGTACAGCGGTTCTCAACCTTTTTCTTGAGAGGTACCCCTTCGAACTTTTATATGATTTGAGGTACCCCCTCTCGAAAGTAGGCTTCCAATCCTCTGGAAAACATAATTCCGAGCCCTTTTGAAGGGAAGCTCCTTTAAGCTTTTGAGTCCCTTCAGAGTAAGCTTCCGCGCCTCTTTATTAGAGGCTTCTGAGCCTCTTATAGAGAGGCTTCCGAGCCTCTTGAAGGTAGTTTTCGAGCCACTTAAAAGGAAGCTTACGTTGCATTTTGAAAAAAAAAACGCTTCTGAGCCTCTTGATAGTATGCTTCCAAGCCTATTGAAAGAAAAATTCTGAGCCTCTTGAAGCGAGGCTTCCGAGCCTCTTGAAAGAAGGCTTCCGAACCACTTGAAAGTAGACTTCCGAGCCTCTTGAAAGCAGGCTTACGAACCTCTTGAAATAAGGCAACCTAACCATTTGAAAGGAGGCTTCCGAACCAGGGTTCGTAATGCTCACTCAATCTCAGGAGCACATGATTTTCCCTCACGAAAGTTTTCGGGGAGAAATCGCTTTTCGGGAAAGAAAAACAGCTTGGAGAGTGAAAACAATTTTTCGCTCACTTCGATTGCCGCTACACGTTGGTTTGCTCTTTTTCTATCATATTCGAGTCTTTTCGTGGCATCATCAATGCAAATGGTAGTAGCTTATGTGGAACAAATAACTTAACGCTTTCATACAGATAGCGTGGTGGTGTGGCTAAAGTAAGCGCATCTCCACAGCTATTATTGTTACTATTCTGGGTTCGAATCCCGGCGCGGCCATACAATTTTGTAATTGTTCTGCGATAATTCTCGCGAAAAGTGAGTGAGAGGTAAAAGTAATCAAACGAAAAAGGATTTTCATCTAATAGGCAAGATTTCCGTTTATCTTCCAATGCTAATTCTAGAGAAAAGATTGATGGGTGAAAGATGATCCTTCCAAGCAGCTTGGAAGAAGGCTTCCGAGCTTCTTGAAAGGATCCTTCCAAGCCTCTTGCAAAAGGCGTCGAGGCCTCTTGAAAGAAGGCTTTTGAGCCTCTTTGAAAGATATAGAAAGGCTCTTGAAAGGAGGCTTCCGAGCCTCTTGAAAGGAGCCTTTCGAGCCTCTTGAGAGGAGGCTACCGAGCCTCTTGAGAGGAGGCTACCGAGCCTCTTGAGAGGAGGCTACCGAGCCTCTTGAGAGGAGGCTACCGAGCCTCTTGAGAGGAGGCTACCGAGCCTCTTGAGAGGAGGCTACCGAGCCTCTTGAAAGGAGTCTTCCGAACCTCTTGAAATGAGGCTTCCGAACCTATTGAAAGGAGGCTTCCGAACTTCTTTGAAGGAGGTTTCCGAACTTCTTGAAAGGGGGCTTCCGAACCTCTTGAAAGAAGGCAGCCTAACCACTTGAAAGGAGGCTTCCGAACCTCTTGAAAGGAGGTTTCCGAACTTCTTGAAAGGAGGCTTCCGAACCTCTTGAAAGGAGGCTTCCGAACCTCTTGAAAGGAGGCTTCCGAACCTCTTGAAAGGAGGCTTCCGAGCCTCTTGAAAGAAGGCAACCTAAACACTTGAAACGGGGGCCTCCGAACCTCTTGAAAGGAGGCTTCCGAGCCTCTTGAAAGAAGGCAGCCTAACCACTTGAAAGGAGCCTTCCGAACCTCTTGAAAGGAATCCTTCGAGCTGCTTGGAAGAAGGCTTTCGAGATGCGTAAAAGGTTGCTTCTAATCCTAATCCTGGTTGTGGAAGGCAGAATTCAATTAGGATTTATTGATCGCATTACATATTATGTACAACATAATTTTTTGAAATAGAAAATACACAATCATCAAAACTTTATCAATAAATTTTGATTGAAATTGTAATATGTCCGCCATTACGCATTTTTGTCCGGGTACCCCCTAGGGCCAGCGAAGGTACCCCCAGGGGTACATGTACCCCAGGTTGAGAACCGTTGCACTAAACCATCGGCTATTTGTGTCGAAACTTGGCTGATCATGAGCATGAGCATGAGCATGATGACCGTACACTTCGTAGTTGCTACTCCGTGATTGATCAGAGCAATCGAAATTGCACAAGGAACCAGTGGGTGGGGCATGGGATTTGCTTTCCAACCTCAATGTGCACAATTCGAGGGCTCTAGAAATTAAATGATCAATAACGGCGCCGGCCACGTCCTCACGGTCTATCGGGGATGGGAAGGAATATTAGTGTGTGACAATCGTTGTTTCTAGAGACCGTGTATACCTCTGCATCTCCACGATTGTCACAGGAAGGATTTTTGCGAGTAGAGATGGGTAGGGAAAACAGTTACATAGGTCTGGATTCACTTTGGTATGTGATACGATCTATGCAACTCCACACCTATATAAACACTATCTAATGCAATATACCCCCGCTGGTCCGATAAATGTATGGCCGGACTATCGAGGTTCCTCTCGTTAATCCTCGTCAAATCCATACAAAAAAACCAAAACAAAATCACAGCAAAAATCTGAAAACTGACAGTATAATGTGTTCAAACAAGTGTTGATACTTTTTAATCCGGAAAATTCCGAATCAGCGAGATCCGGACTAACGAGTCGTCGGATTAGCGAGGTCCGGACAAACGGGGGGATACTGTATGTACATAGCACACACGCCTATCAATGAATAAGAAATCCTAACATTAATGCCTTTTTTGATAAATAATAACAATGATAACAAAAAATGTCTGATAAGAAAAATTATTTTGAGCTTTTTAGTGGAATGTTTTCACCTGTCATAAGACGAGTTTATACAATCCCATTGAATTCCACCACTTAAAATTAAGTGGTGGAATTCAATAGGATTGTATAAACTCGTCTTATGACAGGGGAAAAAATGTCTGCTTGCTTTTCGAGGACTCCGACGGGCTATGTTATTTTGGTGCTACTATAAAACCGTAAATTTGCGTCATTGCATTTCTATCAGTAACTCACTCATACATCAGTCCTCGATTTCTAGTATACAAGCCATTATATATTCATCAGCAAATAGGAAAAAAAAATCTCTGGCATGCTACGGGCTGGATTTTTTAGTTCAATTTTGGTAGTCATTCTTGGCGTCATAGAATTTATTCGGCTTACTATTCAAAGGTAAATTTTCAAGTTCTCCAAGACTATACATTGCTTTTAAGATGGAGCAGATTGTGGATGGAAGTGGAAATCGTTTCTGGTTAATGAAGATTCCTGGAGATGGGGATTGCCTTTTCGGCTCAATCGTTCATCAGGTTTATGGAATATCCCCCAAGCATCATCTATTCAAGTCGTACAGTCAGCAGGCACGTTTAGCTGCTGTTGCGGAGATTCGGAATAATCTACCGTATTACTACGATCAGCTAGCTTTCCATGCTGCAGACGAGTTTGTGGAGTATTGCCCTATCGACGATAAAGTGGACATGTTTCTAAACAAGCTGGAGATTAGCGGATTCTGGGGAGGTGAAGAGTCAATTTCAGCCCTCGCTACTGTTTACCAAGTGATAATTATTGTTCATCAAGAGGGCTCTAAACTCGAGTTCCGACCTGCATATTCCGAAGTAGTTGACCTTCCCCGCCATAATATTTACTATCGAGGTTAGAATCAGCGAAGACTCATTATGACAGTGTGATGTGTATTCGGGAAGCAGGATCCCGGTTGGACACTGGTGGAGGTACAATTCAAGAGATACCGAGCTTCAGCTATCCAGTACAGGTATTTTTCCTTCTTTTTATCAATTTTCAACTTGATTTCACATTCAAACCATAAAACGGGGACATCTCGTACCAACCGTTCCGTTCATATTGTTAAGTGATATATAATGAATCGTTGGGAGTAACTTCGCTAAAAGGATTACTGTACACTCCTTGGGTCCTCGAAATCATGGGATGGGACACAGTTTTTAGTCTAGTGCCCTGGCTTATACACTAATGGATATAAGTATTCATATGCTTATTATGAAAACATGAGGAATACTTATGTTCATCAGTGTACATATAAGCCTAGGTTCAAGCGCCATTTCTCGCCCTCTGAAACGAAAGAAAGAACACAAGCGAAAATCGAGCAATACAATGAATGTAATTTCTTGTAATATTTAATTGTCTAAAATATTGTGACATTTTTAATATCATCTTTAATGTTGTCATATTTGTCACAACTAGAAGGTAGTTGTTTTAAGTATATTTAATACAATTCCTGCTAATGGCTGTAGGAAGTGTGTTTGAAACGATTTTATATAATCTTGAATTGTTTATGGCACGATACCACCTACATAATACAACATTATTACACTGTTAAACCAAAGGGAGAGGTACATTACGGTCTCATTAGTTCATTCGATTTGAATCAATACAGAAAATAGAAAATGTACAATAGAAACCCCACATACATACTTTAACGATATTTCAAGTTGGAGATTACGAGAAGCTAAGCAGCAACGACCAGTTAGAAATTAGCGAGAAGCATTCTGATTTACCGAGGTACGATTATTTAGACGAATTTCATATTATTACCAATAATAGAAAGGTATAACTGGAAAATTCTCACCAATCTCCGCTTCCACGATGTGAATGTAATAAATGTGCGTTGTGCCTACGCTGTGTATCCAATGGAACCGGAGCCGTACTACCTAATGGTATCGTTTGTGTGAAGACTACATTATCGGATTTCAGACTTCACCCAAAATTGTATAAAGTAAATACCACTCGCTATCCATGGGACTGCTGGTCGTTCAAATGGCTTGAGGGGAGTTGGCTACGATGATGTGTGATCGACGTATTCATCAGAATCTTCTTAAATAGTTAGTTAACGGTTCAATTATTTGGTTTGAGTGCTTTCCACAATCTCTCAATAACGATTTGTTTCCAATGTACACCAATTTGATACACACACATACTTTTGTTTATTCACTTCTCAATCACACCGTATTTTACTTTTTCTTATTATAACACATATATATAAATCGCTGAACCGATAGAGACACAAATCTTTTGGGAACACTTGGGAAACAATAATGAAACCACCACCACCAGCCGAACTCAAAAGTTTTTGAAAGAGCATTCATGGCCAGTTTAGAATCACACGAAAACACCACTCGCGATGCTATGCCTCAGCATAAAAACAACTCCGCGCACAAAAACATGCTCAGAATTTTCTTCTGATTATGTAGTTATTGGAAGCCGAAACGGAAAAAATCGCACTGTGAAAATTTTTGACGTCCATCCGTCTTGCGCGGCACACTTCGATCCTTTGTGTCGAAACTTGGCTGATCAACCCATTTAGTACCTTCGTCAGCAACGTTGGATTTTCCTCGCATCCATCGCCATTCTGAGATATCTGTCGTTTCTAAAATTTCTCTGACTCGAAAAGCGACGAATTGAGAATATCTTCGATGATCCGATTTAATCCAGCACTTAACGTCTCGAGCATCCGTCCAAAAATATCGTTGGTTGATTACGAGTGAATGTCCTTGTTCAATGCTTTTGGCCAGGCGGCAGCCAAATACTGCTGCCTGGAGTTCCAATCGAGGTATGGATACATATTTAATCGGCGCAACTCTGCTTTTTGAAGCGACCAAAGAACAAGAGATTACACTCCCCTCAACGAATCGAAAGTAGCGTACCGCTGCGTATCCAAGCTCGCTAGCATCAACAAACGTATGGAGCTCTACAACTCTTTCCGCGCCTTGTGAAGGTGACAAGTTGTAACACCGAGGAATCCGAATAGACTCCGCTGCCGGAAGTAGATTTAGATTTAGCGAATTTTCCCATTTTACCAGCAACTTATCTCCGATTACGCCATCCCATGCTGTTCCTTCCCGCCAGATCTCTTGGAACAATATTTTTAACAATATCATATAGTGGGACAATAGACCAAGAGGATCGTACACAGACATCATTACCCGGAGAACGTTGCGTTTTGTGGGCCGAATTTGGCCCGAAAGCAGCCACTCTTAAAAATCGTGAAAATTACATCTGACCGAATCTCTGATACGCTTAAATATATTGAGACTCAATCATATATAAGACTTAAACTTACGTTCTTTGTCATGTATCGTTGAAAGTTGTTCTCTCTGATTGAAGTTTTGATTTTTTGAGATCAATTGCACGTAGATTTACACGAAGATGTAGTGAGAGCTCACATCACGGCCATCATTAGTTTGCTTCTTCGATCGGAGCGCGGTGCATACAAATAAAATCGCTGTACTTTTCGGATCGTTTGTAAGTTTTCCCATTATTTCGCGGATAAATAAACTTAAATAAATAAATCGTGAACAATATATAAAAGTGTGCAATGTGCATTTTGGTACATTTTGTGAGTGATTGTTCAAGTGTTCCGACGGTATACAAACGGGATTCCAGGAATACATCCGCTATGAGCATAAAGTGTAAAAAAGTTTGTTGATAGCAATTTCGTAATGCCCGTCCGTAATTAAACCTGATTCATTGAACAGAAAAACAAAAACCAGCAGTGCATTTAGTGATTCCCATCAGCAACAAACTGCATGTGCCTCTGTAAATGGCGCTTGAGGCCAAACCATGAAGCAGTAGTGATATTGTTTTCAATATATGTACAGATTTTGCCTATTTTGCCAGCGATGATTTACGACGTATGATTCCATAGATCGACAAAACTAAAACGTAAGTAAGTTCAGTGCGAAAATTATAAAAGAAAATGATAATCTGCTGCATTTCATCACTTTAAGAAAACATCTTCCGTGGCATGATAAATGAAAACAAAATTACACGTCGTGACGTAAAAATGGGCTTCTCGTTTGCTGCTTACTTTACGTCCCGACGTGTATTTTTTTGGTTTCTTGTCATCATGTAATTTTAAGACTTGACACAAATTTATGTTTAAAAGGCCGCTCCTTTTATGTGCATGTTTAATGACATAATTTTACATGGTTATGTTTAAGTGTGAGCAGTTGATTTCATTCGGAAAGCTTGAAACGGAATGAGTCTGTTCTGGTGTCCCACCACATACCAAGAACCTTTTCCAAAATGTGTTCCTTATCCATGTCTAAGCTTTACTTTATTCAGACGTCGCTATTTCCTCTAGCGCTTGCATAACTTTTAGGGAGTTTGAGAGCCAGTATCGCATGGTGAAGCCTCCCTCTTGATAAATGTATCGTACATCTTTAGCTAGCTTTATTGCATCATCTTCAGTGTCGACGCTTGCCAACATGTCATCGACATAATGCCCTTTCTGGATTACTTCAACAGCGTGCGGAAATTCCGATTTAAATCTGGCAGCATTTTTGTTCACAACGAATTGGGCACAGCTTGGCGAGCATTTGGAATGTTGATCATCATTGTCCATTTTGATACGCATAAACATTTCGGCGATGTCTCCTGATATCGCAATCGGTTTTTCACGAAACCTGTACAATACGAAGGGTAATGCTGTCAGTTGGTCTGGTCCTTTCATCAGGACTGATTTGAGCGAGACGTCTCTAATTGTTGCTGCCGAGTCCCAAACAATCCTGACTTTGTTGGGTTTGTTAGGGTTGAACACGGGAAACATAGGTAAATACCAAACACGATTCATCTCCTTCTGTTTTTCCAGTAACGTGAGCTTTCGAACGTAACCCTTCTGCATATAGTCATTCTTTTTGCCTTTAGCGTGGCAGCCAGTTCTGGATTTCGTTCCAATCTTTTCATCAGGCAATTATGACGCCGCATTGCCATCGGTCTGCTATCGGGAAGGCGCACGTCGTCGTATCTCCACAAAAGTCCAGTTTGATATCTGCCGTTATCGAATTTTGTAACAGAATGCATCATTCGGGTGGTGCGCTGATCTTCGGTTGATAGTTCAAGATTCTTCGTTTTAGAAACGCCCAATCCGTCAAGTGCAAAGTAATCTTTTACTGCAGAATTCAGCTTGACATCGGGACCTACATCGTGGTGGCAGGAATGAAAGCTGTGCGGCATAGTTGCTGAAATAGATCGTCCTCCTAATTGCATGAAGCTTTTCAAAGTCAAGGGACTGTGAGGGCAACTGCAATTCCTTCACCGTATATACCTCTGGAAGCCGATATTTGTTGACATCGTTGTATGCCCCGGAGATGTCTAAAGAAACAATCGTTGCTGAATTTTCGTAGCGACAAGTATCAGCGGTCCAGCGAAGACATAACGGATGTTTTATTCCATTTAACTGCAGTTTCGAAGCAAGGCTCTCTTCAAGTAAAGTCACTGACGAGCCTAGATCAAGGAAGGCATATGTGTGAATTTTCAATCCCTGATTGTGGAGTGTCACAGGTATGTACTGGAACAAAACCGATTTGCTATCTTGTCGATGAGTATTGCAGGTGTGGCTGGTGGTGGCGGCCTGATTTCCGAAGTTGCTAACGGATTCTTGGAGTGTCACAGTGGAAGAAGAAACAGAGAGTTTGTCATTGGCATCATTGTGCAACAATCTATGATGTTTGAAGTTGCAGCCATTCTTGCCACAAATTTTGGCTGTCTTACACGGTCCGTGGTGTTTTCTCAAGCAGCTCCGGCAAAGCCTGTGCTCGCGGAGCAAATTCCATCGTGACGGATGATCAAGCACGAGAAACTGCTTGCAAGTTTCAGTACTATAACAAGAACCTTGGCAAATTTGGTATCCAAATGTTTTAACACCAGAATTTTCGTTCATATAAGGCTCTAGGTTATTCTGCGTGTGCGCATTACAAAAACCCTCATCTTTTCGAATACGGCGTGTTTTTTCCGGCTCGTTTAGCATCTGCGGAATGGTCACTGTACTGGCCGCTTCAACAAAGGTTGTACAGCCAGCCGCTAAATTCCGTGAGCGTAATGCGGAACAGCCCTTGGCGATGAGTCGCCCAATTTAAACGGATTATGGGAGGCAAGTGATCAGCAAGGCTTTGTAATAGAGATATGTTACACAGATGCTCATCCAAGTTGCAGCTCTGTACGGTCGCTACCATGTTTCTTACAGCTATTGCAAAGTCGATCAGCGTACTCAATCTATCGGCCTTTGGTGCTGGTAGAGATTGTATCTTTTGAATGAGGGAGTGCACTATGATCTCTGATCGGCCGAAAAGCATTTTTAGTGTCGCAAGCACACTGTCGAGGTTCCTTGGATGCATTAGTTGGCAACGCACTGATTCAAGTGCCTTCCCTCTGAGGCATTTCTGCAGCCGCATCGTATTTTCCTCTGGTGTATACCCACAGATGCGTGTAGTACTTTCGAAGGTACTGTAAAAGAGTGGCCACTGCTCGGGATCTCCATTATATTCTGGCAGGTCTTTCGACACAGTTTGACGAGCGGCTATTTGGCTTCTGTTGAGAAGTGCCGACTCACTCCCGTATCCAGTTGCTGGCGATGGGTTGCCATGATGGAAGTCCCGATGCACATGATTGTTCTGTACAGGTGAGGGCTGCGTTTGAAAGCCGATGCCATCGTGGGAAGGCCTGCTGGCACTCTGATGGTTGTGCACAGGAGATGAGTGGTATTGCGGGTTGGGCAAAAGTGGAGCAGGTGGCAGGCGGGCAGTGGCCATGCGTGGTTGATGAGCCGAAAATACAGGCCACTGCTGGGCTCGTTACTACAGGTGTATGATCTTCCATCAGAATCTGATAGCGCTGCATAAGATGCTTCATTTCGAGCGCTTGTTCTTCTTCTAAAAAGCGTAATCTTAGTTCTGTAGGCAGTTGTACAACGAGATCCTGACGCGATAATTGATTAGACGGAGCTGCGTTCACTTGTGCTGATGGTAAAGACGGCGCTGTTGTCATAACCGATTGTGTCAACGAAATCGGCATGAAGCTTCGAAGATAGGTTCGCGTGGGATCAGATAAACCACTTGACGATGACGGCAGTAACGGTGGGAGAGTTGTAGGCATCGAAACAGGAAGGGATGCTGTTGCTTCTGCGAATGCGTTTGGACTAAACGGTACTTCTGCTGAGCGGATTCCTGCATTGGTGATGAGGGTCTGACTTGGTAGCGGAGCGGTGGATGCGGTCGAACGTGGAGCGGAGATTCTTGCATTATGGCATCTCTGGCAGCTCCAATCGAAATCGGCAATGGCCTCGGTCACGCCAACGCAGCCGAAGTGAAACCACCTTTGGCAGTCATCGCAACTGACCATTTGACTGCTGTCTGGTAAACCACAGATAAGGCAGCTTTGATCCGAACTGTTCTCTTCATGTCCATGTTGTGACTGCGGCATATTGGATATCCGGGCAAACGAAATTTTAAATTGTTGCGCAGGCAACGAATAAAGAATGCAATTTCCGAACTTTGAACGATTATATTTCAGGAATACGATTAGATTAAAACAGAGTGATTTTTTTTAATTATTTGAAAAAAAAAAATGAGTAGAAAATTGACAGCGTTGCTTTTTGCGTCTTACTAAGTAAGCTATTGAAAAAATCCTTTACCTGCATATAATATCAGATCCTTTACGTTTGATTGCTAAAAAAAATGTGTAAAAAGTAGGGTAAAGTGACCAATAGTGGACCCCTAACCAATAGTGGACCCTCCAGCCATTTTTGCATTATTACTGCACAATGTCAACATTTCGCTATAAAATTCTATCGGGAGAACCTACCTTACAGTCCTATGATTTGATTACATGCGTTGGAAATGCCATGGAAAGTCAAATTAGATGATTTTTTACAATTCTATAAAAAATAAACACGAGAGTGTCCACTATAAGAATATTTTCGGGGGTCCATAATAGGGAAGAAGAACGTCCCGAAACGGGACATGAAAATCAAATGAAGTGTCGACTATAGGGAAGCAATTTCCTATTATGGACCCCCAGGGGGTCTACTATAGGGCGAATTCAGTTAGACTTTAAAATGTTAATTTCAACGATTAACGTCGTGTATTTGGGTGTTTTATGTATGTATCGTGAAGAGGGGATGCAGAGCTTGTTGTTAGATATCAAACAGAGTTAATATTTTGAAAATTTCTAAGCCGTATGACAGGAAGAGCAAAATTCCGCTACTAGGGGGTCCACTATTGGGCATTTTACCCTACGAAATTCTCCATCCGAACCAATACGCACATTCCAACTTTCAACCATGACGTACGGAACGTCGTGTGCTCCGTACCTTGCCACCAGAAGCCTTATGGAACTCGCCAAGATCGGAGAAATTTCTCACCCACAGCTGGGGCAGTTGCAAAGAACTTTTATATGGATGACCTTCTAACCGGCGTCAACGAAATCTCAGGAGGCCAGCAGTTAAGATGTTGGATCTCCTCCGATCAGCTGGACTTTGCCTTCGGAAGTGGTCCTCGAACTGTCAAGCTACTCTCGCTCCACTACCACCCGGTATGCAAGACGAACGAACGATTTTTAATCTAGAATCCTCGGCTCCGATCAAAACCCTTGGGTTGAAACGGCGAGCAACCACCGACGAATTTCTCTTCGACGTTCGCGAATGGAACGAATCTCCAATTATCACCAAACGGATTGTACTATCGGACGAGGCTAAACTTGATCAGTTGGGACTTAGTTGGTCCTGTAATCGTGCAGGCCAAAATCTTTCTCCAGGATGTCTGGAGACAGGGTTTGCAGAAATCGCTCTCAATAGATAACGAACAACGATAAAAGAGAGGCAAAAACTGTTCCGAATCATATCAAGCCATGATAACAAATTCATTAAACTTGTATACAAGTACGAAAAAAACAGAATCGGATAGGCAGACTCCACAGAAAAATGGTGATTCTCGCTTTGTTTTCGCTCCTTTCGTGTTGGTTACTGCAAAGATGTGTAGAACAAGTTGAAATGCATCATCAGAGCCAGTGCTACCCGCATTTGGAGCTTTCTAAAAGAAATTTATCATGGGGTATAGCATCCCAAGTCAGTTCTCTATCATGACAGCTTGCGAAAAAAGTTTCTCACGGTATGCTACATATCGTATATGTATACAGAGATGATAAATGAGAGACTTGCTCTTTCTCTTTAGGATTCAATCCCTGTCTGGAGAAGCCGAAAGGAATGTGATGAAACCCTGGACGATGAATTACAACAAAGATGGCACGAATTCCGGCAAAACCTTATCGCCCTCCGGAATCTCTCGGTGCTTCGCTGGGTAGTTTCTGTCGTCGAACCCTCATCGATTCAAATTCATGGATTCTGCGATGATTCACTGAAAGCATACGGTGCTTGCATTTATGTCCGTGTGGGAGCAAACGACGACACTATCAGCGTGAATCTTTTGACAGCAAAATCTAAAGTGGCTCCCCTCACAGATTTTCGGAAACAAAAAAGAGTCTGTTTACCTCGTCCAGAACTTTCGACGGCATTACTCCTCGCCCATCTGTTCCAGAAAGTGCAAGCTGCAATCAACCTCGAAGCTCAAACGTTTTTCTGGTCGGACTCCACTATAGTCTTGCATTGGTTAGCCGCTACTCCGTCCCGTTGGAAAACCTTCGTTGCCAAACGGGTGTCGGAGGTTAAACATGCAACCGTTGACGGACGATTTGCTCATGTTCCTGGCTGCGAAAACCCAGTGGACATAATTTCGCGGGGAATGGATCCCGAACAACTGAAGGCTACCAACTCGTGGTGGCACGGACCAGATTGGTTGGCGAAAACGTCACGGTTTTAGCCTTCCTTGGCTCGACACCTATGACGAAAACTTCAACCCTGAAGAACTTGAAGAACGGAAAGTCGCTCTCGCTATCCAATCCGTACCTCCAAATCCTATTTTTCGCACTGCGGTCCTCGTACAATGCTCTACTGCGAATAGTTGCATGGACACAAAGGTTCCAGTTCAACTCGAATCCCAATAACCGACCACAACGGCGCTCTGGTGGTCTATCTACCGTGGAAATGGACGATGCCTTGCGGTTCCTCGTTCGAATCGCTCAACGTGAATCGTTCCAGAATGATTTTGCCTCGGTGTCCAACTCTGAACAAGTCAAACCCTCGTCAAAACTGAAAAATCTCGGACCGTTTCTCGATAATGGTATCTTGCGAGTCAGTGGTGGACTTCGCCATGCTTCGGCCCCTGCTGACCGGAAACATCCATATATTTTGCCATCAAACTCCCCTTTCACCAAGCTAATCACAAGCCTCAGGAAGAAGTACTGGCCATTACGTGCACGAAACCTAGCACGAAGGATCGTTCATTCGTGCATTAACTGCTTCCGTTGCCGCCCTCGCATTTCGGAACAAATCATGGGCGACTTACCAGTCGAAAGTATCTCGCCAACGATGCCCTTCTTGAGTACTGGAGTAGATTTGTGCGGGCCTGTTTACTGTCGCCATCCCGAACGTAAATCCAAGCCAGTCAAGGCGTTTGTCGCCTTGTTTGTTTGCCTATCGATAAAAGCAGTTCATATAGAGCTCGTTGGGGACCTTTCAACGGGGTCATTCCTAGCTGCCCTCCGGCGTTTTGTGGCTCGAAGAGGGAAACCTAAACTAATCTAGTGCGATACCGCAAAGAATTTTCTCGGAGCGTCTCGGGAGTTGGCAGAACTAGCTAGGCAATTTCGAAGTCCGGAGATGCAATCCACTATTTCCCGGGCACGTGCCGATGACGACATAAGTTTCAAATTCATCCCTCCTCGCTCCCCGAACTTCGGTGGCTTGTGGGAGGCGGGCATCAAATCACTGAAGACCCACCTCAAAGCCACACTGGGAAACGTCGTTTTGACTGCTGAGCAACTAACCACACTTTTGACCCAAATCGAGAGTTGCATGAACTCGCGACCTCTAACCCAACTATCAGCGGACCCAGAAGACCTGGATGTCCTAACACCAGGGCATTTTTTGATACACCGTCTGCTAACAGCCATTGGGGAACCTTCGCTTGAAGATATACCTCCGAATCAACTCGACAAATGGCAGGAAGTCCAAGAGTTTCTCCGCACACTTTGGAAGCGCTGGGCCACAGAATACCTGTCCGGGCTGCAGCCTAGAATCAAATGGACCCGCGAGAAGGACAACATCTTCATCGGAACCCTAGTTCTGGTGAAAGAAGAAGGACTTCCACCCCGCAAATGGTGCTATGGCAGAGTGACCCACATCATTTGGGAACATTCGCGACGTCGTAGTGAAGACGAAGAACGGAGAGTACCGGCGCGCGATTTCTAAAATCTGCGTGCTGCCGATAGATCACCCATCGTCGCTCGTACAGCACGAGTCCGCTGATGACAACTGATGACTTCTCTCTACCATCGCAGTGTCCGCGCTGCACAACAACCGGGGGTCTACGGGCCTCCGGTCCATGTAAGTCTTATTTGTTTAATGAATATTCAAAAAGCTCAAGGAATTTTTGTCTCCCATCATGACCGGCCTCTGGGCAAGTGCCACAATCCGTGGGCACGGGCGCTACAACCCACAACCACAGCGCGCTGGAAATTCGATTGACGAACACAGACCAGGAAGACGAACGAATACCCTGATGAATCACCTAAACCACAGATAGATAGTAATCGGCAAAAGCTCCCTAGAATGTTCGTTTCTCTACACACGATCTCTGTACTGATCCTATACCTAGATATAAGACAGCAAGAATCTAGCAATAGTCGGTCGAATACAAACCACAGTCAAAATTGCATCTTCCGTGTTATTTCTAGTCCGTATAACAAGTGAGCAATAAATTCATTCGTTTTATCGTAAAATTCCCAGTTAACCGTGGCCCATCTTGCAATGTTCCCCTGTTTCTAGAAACAGGGACTAGGCTTGAAGTAGTTTTCGGAAGAACTAAAACTGTGGTTTTCCAAACACACAAAAAATATACGTTTCACAGAATGTTTTGCACTTTCTTCTTAAAAAGTGCTTAGTTATCTTGAAATTAAAAATGGAATTAGTATCACTCAATTTTTTTTTATTTGATAGTTATTTTTCTTTGGTCCCCCTCTTTGGATGAATCAAAAGTTCACCTCTCCTTTTCAAAAATTATTAAACTTTTAAACCTCGATCAAAACATTAAGCAATATATCTTTTTCCTCATCTCAGTGCATGACAATAACAATGAAAAAAAAACAACAGCGATTTACGAATTGCAACTGTTTTGTGTGTAGGCAAAGTTTTTCTTACAATTTTGTATTATCAGCGAGGTTTGTGGACCTGTTGATTATATCTTCTTATATATAAAAATGAAATGGTCTGTGTTCGTATCCGCATAACTCGAAAACGGCTGGATGGATTTTTTTCATTTCTTCAGCAGAAACATTCGTTTTAGTTTCCGACGGGTTTATATGATATTTCCTAATGCGAAAATTACGAGTAAAGTTGAGCAAATCGTGAAAAACTAGAAAAAAGATTTGTATGGGAATTTTGCATGGGCATTTTCGCCTACTATGCAGGACAACGTCTGCCGGGTCGACTAGTTTATTTTAAAAGGTAAATTACATTTTTATTAATTTGAAACGAGGCAGTACCGGCTACCGGTGTTCTAATTCTTATCACAAAAAATGATACTCAATTTCGGCGCTTCAATTGTGTGAACGGAGTTGGGCGCTGATTTTAATGTTGGTGGTGCAAGTTAAAAGCAGTTCTACGTCAACGGTGGAACATTGTTACAAAATTATCGAAACCGACGCGTCAGCGTGAACCACACATCCACGAGGTTTACATTCAATGTTCATAATCAACTAATTTTAATAAGGAAGAATAGTTCCCATGAACTAAAAACCAAACATCAGCATAAATCGTCACATCGAACGTTAATCATCGATATGACGCATATTCGACCGCACAAGTAGTTCAAAAAGCAGTGTATTCAAACCATACAAAGTAATACAACCTGCGGCCGTTCGGAGAAAGTAAAACATCTCAACGACGTCATATCCCACTCAGTGGTCGGCACATTCATCGTCGCCATTATAATCGTCATTGTTATCTATAATTGGAGGCGAAATGTCTACCGACTCAAGTCCCTGGAAGCAGCAACAAGGCTGCGCAACTTAGAAGTTTGAATGGCTGTCATCCGACACCTCAACGTCAGCACACGATCCAGAAGAAAGTATTTCCAAAAAACTTTGTTAGAAAAAATCGAAATACAACACATTAGTCTTTGACAAGAAACCAGCGGGAACAGTTCTGTTCGATGACAGTTCCCTGATCATATCGGGAGCTAGGCCTACTAATCCCATTAGTAGTGCCACTTGGTTACAATAACCAGTAATATCTTTTTTTAACAGAACGGTTCGACATTTCTGACTGTCAGAAAAACTATGACGTATTCAAAAATGCATCTCCAACAGTGACAGACCTGCTGGATTATCTTAAAGCCTAGGCGGTGGTTTTGGCAACTGATACAGCTATCAGCCGGATTGAACGACGATTAACACGAGATTTTTAGGACATTCTTTTGCATGTATAAATATAAAATGTAAAATAAATTTCAAATGAAATAATATTAGAAAATGGATTCAATTAAATTTTAAATTGAAAGATGAACGGAAGCATGGGAAAACTTTTTTGAAGAGGATAAAACTTCATTTCAAATAAAGAATATCAACCTACTTTTCTTACAGTGTATACTATTTTGATTTGACAGTTCCACAATATTATTGTGAATGTTTTCTACTTTTATTTTTGGAGTCGCATGCTACTTTTGAAACATGGGTGTAACGAGAGTGTTCGAATTTTGCTTTAACCGATTCACTACGGATGGGTCATATATGACCCAAGTCGAAAATCAGCTGTCAAAAATTAGTTTTAAGAGATAGAGCCTTGCGTTCTTCAGTAAAAATGTTCAAAATTAACTGCTCCATCCAGGGAAAATATTGCACAGGTCAGGTTACGGGGACTACGAACATGAAGATCTTCGATGTCTATACTAGTTTTATTAGTTGGAATAGCTCCAAGATATGTACCTCGTAACACCATTACAGACACACCGCAGAATTCGATCAATACCTACGACACTCCAAATGCTCTACGGTACCTCAAACACTATTACAGACACACTACATACTTCGCTCGACATCTACGACTCTCCAAACTATCCTTGAGTACAGATCTTAATATTCAAATCGATCAACATGAAGATCCTCGATGTCCCTACTAGTTTCATGAGTTGGAATAGCTCATTTATGGTATCGTAGATATTCTGGGAATGTTATGATTTGTATATACTAATCTAATAATGTCCCGTGGGGCTTCACAAACTAACACACAAGCTTGGAAACCTATGAATAGAGGTGTGCGCCGGTCCAATATTCGTCGGCGGCGGCATTTGTTAGAACTTTGGTCGGCGGTGGCGGCGTTTTCGGCGTCACGCCGAAAGCCATTTTATCCGGAGGCGGCGCCGGCGTGAATCGGCGTGGCGATTTTTTCATTACGTTTTTCTAAGATTTTTCTTGCATTTTTTCGGCATATATTCAAGACATTAAAAGAAGAATTTTTCGATTTTCGCATGAAAAATCTAATGAGCTTCTCCAGAAATATATGGAGAAAAACCAAAATTTAAAAAATATTTTAAGATTGTTTGAAGTTTCGAGAAATCTTTGGAATTACAAAAAAATGTTCTTAACTTCTACAGGAAAAACATTGGAAATTTATGAAAAGTTCTTGTTGAGTTTCTGTTGAGTATTCTTCCAAATTTGCACAGAACATTATTGATAATTGTAGGCTAGTTGAATGGGTTTATTTACCGTTGGCTTTCTCAGTCTATATAAATAGAGACGGCTAGTTTGGCGTGGCCAACGATAAAACAGTCAATTCTTAAGAATTTCCGCGGGAGACTCTAAGGAGTTTTCGAGAAAAATTCTCTGGATTGTTCAAGAGAAATTCTCAGTAAGTGTAACGGTAAGTTTCCGGTGAGGATTGCTCAAAATCATTCAACGAAAAATTGTTAGAAATGATTGGAATTCTACGGGAAATTCTTTGTACAGTAGACGTTCGATAACTGAAAGTCATTTAACTACAATGCTTTCAACTGAATTCAACGGCTAGTGTATTGTGCGTAAGAAATTCTTGGGAATTTCCATTGGCTGAAAGCCAATTGGTAATTTAGGTGAAAAAGTCGTTTTCCCTAAAAGGTCGTTTCGCCAAATAGGTCATCAGCCCAAAAATGCCGTTTGGCCGATATGGTCGTTTGACAGAATGGGTCATTTGTCTGAAAATATCGTTCAGGCCAACAGGTCATACGGCCAAATGTCAACAACTGAATGGGTAGTTTAGTCCAAAATATCCATTGAAAATGCCTTTTGTCAAACGACTGCTGAACGAAATTTCGTAACCTCTCTACTTTTAAGTCATTACTGGCATTTAAGCTAAAAGCCAGCTAACCAAATCCCATTAAGCTGATTTGAACGTTTATACGTAACTGTTATCAGGTCAAAAATGGTTTGACCAAAAGTGTATTTTTACCGAAAACGACATACAGCCGAAATCGACATTCAGTCGAACTGGTAATTTGGCCGAAAAAATCGTTTAACCGAAAATGACGTTTGGTAGGAATGGTAATTTGGCCCGAAAATGTCCTTTCTGCAAAACAACCCTTCTGGCCGAACGACATTTTCTGTCAAATGACCTATTCGGATAAACGTCTTTTTTTGGCAAAATGATCAATTCAGCCGAACGACACTTTTCAAGGAAGGTTGCAGAAAGGACCTTTAAGGGCCAAATGGCTCTTTCTGCCAAATGCATTTTTTTACCAAAGGGGCCGTACACATATTACGTAAGCACTTATGAGGGGAGGGGGGTCGGTCAATATCTAACGCTCCATATAAATAAAAAATCATTTGTATGAAAATAATCTTACATGGGGGGAGGGGGGTCGAAAAACCCAGAAAAATTGCTTACGCAATAAGTGTACGACCCCAAACGGCATTTTTGATCAAATGATGATGATGTATATTCGGTCAAACGACTTTTTCACCCGAACGGCATTTTCAGCCAAATAACCTGTTAGGGTAAATAACTTTTTACAAGTCCGTCAATATTTTCCTTTTGGCTGTACATCGCTTTCGGCCAACCTACATTTTCGTTCAAACCAGTTTTGATCTGATAACAGTTTCCGTGAATCGTTTTGCTAAATGGTACCTGGCTAGATGTCTTTTAGCCTAAAGTCCAGTATCGACTTAAAAATAGAGAGGCCACGGAATTTTGTTCAATGGTCAATTGACAAAAATACCATTTCGCCAAACAAGTGGCCATTTCTGACCATATTACCCGTTCAGTACGAGGTTCAGTTATTGAAATTTGGCCGTATGACCTAATGACATTTTTGGCCCATTCTGTCAAAAACTATTTCTGCTAAATTGGCATTTTTAGGCAACGATGATTTCGGCCAGACGGTTAGGGCAAACGGCTTTTTCGGCCAAATTACCAGGTCGTCTGTCACTTTCGGTCTTATTGGAATGAAATGGAACTTACCAATCGAAATAGAAAGAATTTTCTGAAGAAATCCAAAAACAATCCTCAAAAATTCCGAGCATTTTTCCGATGTTTTAAAGTTGGCTATGCCAAACTAGCCGTTTAATGATGAACTTCTCCCTGCGAAAAAAAATCACTCTAATAAAGGATAAAAAACTAACCGTCTTGATAAATTTAGATTGGGGAAGTCAACGTTAAAGCATCTCTTTCAATATTCATATTTTTTGTGTTAATTTTAAAGAATACTCAAAATAGACTCAATAGAAACTTTCAGTGAGTATTCCAAATATTCCAAATAATAAGAGATTCTCATTATCCGCGAGGTTTCTAAGCCAGGTTACCATTTTTGCATTCGTATTATCAGGAGGCTAGCACGATGATACTTTTATGCCCAGGGAAGTCGAGACAATTTCCAATCCGAAAATTGCCTAGACCGGCATCGGAAATCGAACCCAGCCACCCTCAGCATGGTCGTACTTTGTATCCGCGCGTCTTACCGCACGGCTAAGGATTCTCCCGTTATTGTCGTGAAAATATCCAAAATGACCAATTCAGCCGAACGACACTTTCGACCGAATGTCCTTTTGATTAAATTGTCCATTCGACCAAACGACTATTCCGGCCGAAGGACGAGTTCACGATTTTTTCAGCCAAAGCCATTCTCGGCCAAATATCTGTAGGCTAGATCCTACCAAAGTCTGAAAACATAACAAGAGCTATGGAATATTTTGATTTTGACTTCAAATTGATTCATAATTGTTTTCAAATATGTAAAAATCATCATGATTGACTACATATTTTGATCTCATTACTAAATTACTAAATTGAATGATATGACATCAAACTGTGTACCGTCATCTGGGGGGAAGATGATCATTTTTAAGACAAAACATGCAAAAACAATGTGTGTTTACATTTTAAATCGAAACAAATATTTTCAAAACATGTAGTGCTGTACGATGTAATAATCAACAGCTTTAGTTTTCTGAAATGCGTACGCATTTATTAAAATAAATTAAATCATCACATTTTTTGAGTAATCTGGTTTGGCGTGAAGTTGATCAAGACAACTCTACTAAAACTTTATGACCTAGCCGTCAAAATACACTAGGTTATTTGTATGAATGTTGAATTTACTACGTAAAGAAGTCTACGAAGTCAATATTTGAAACGAAAATAGCTTCATTTATGACTGTCTCTCTCTTTCTTCCACGAAATATATTTTTATGATTACAGGGTGTTCAATAAGTTCGAATACACTTTCAAAAAATGTTTAAAAATTGAGATTGAATTATTTCTTTTCCAGGTTGCATTTCTTTGGAAGTATTGTTTATAAGTAACGTTTGTAACATTTCTTAAGAACTGACCTCTATTTTGTACTTCTTCACGAGCTTCAAACTTTTCTAAAACCCATCGCAAGCGGCACGCACGGTCTGCATGGGCATTTCGATCCAGATTTTGATAATTACATCTCGAACTGGTCCAAGCATTTGTACAGCTTCAAAATAATAAAGGGCCAAACAAAAAAGTTAAGAGGGTTCAAATCTGGGAAGCTGGGAGGTCGCAATGTTTTGTCCAAAAAGTCGATGAAATTGTCCCCATATTAGTCAAAAATCGCAATTTCCGTGTATAAAGGGTTATCGTCCTATTGGAACACGTAGGGCTCATCTCCGTCTTAGCACCGGGCCACTGGTAGCATCAATCGTCCCCAAAATCTCAGTTTTGAAGTACGCTGCAATGGTTTTGACCCTCAAAAACGGCTATTTATGATGCCCCAATCGATTTTCAACGCGCGTAATAAACAAACAACAAGTGACAGAATGTCAACACCACACACATCCGATAGCGTATATATACCGCTCATGCTGACACCAATACTAATACAGAATATGTACATTGGGCTTAAAAACACAATGATCAAACATTTGTATTCGAACTTATTGAACACCCTGTATAATAGAAAAACTCGGATTTTCTACCTAGCGGTAACATTATTTGAACGGATAATATTGTTGACTACCGTTTCATAAAAAAAAAATTAGGAACTTCTGACTGACACATCAAATGATCATCTTCGCCTAAATGATCATCTTCCTCCATATGACGGTACTTATTTTGCTATCGGAAACCAATATCAAATTTAGAAAAATATATTAGCTCTTTTAGTGGAATGTATTCAACCGTCTAAGACGAATTAAGTACTCTCCATTTAATTCCACCAGTTAATTTTCGTTATCTTTGCAGATACGTATTTCGACCACAACTGTGTGGTCGTCTTCAGTGTCTCGTACTTGACTCGACTCGACCAAGTCGAGTCAAGTACGAGACACTGAAGACGACCACACAGTTGTGGTCGAAATACGTATCTGCAAAGATAACGAAAATTAACTGGTGGAATTAAATGGAGAGTACTTAATTCGTCTTAGACGATCAAATTTAGTTTTCGGTTTGCTGTCATCGCCAGTAGAAATAGTTTTTGATTTTATGTCACAGTAAGATAGTAAGATAAACCGTTTAAACCACCGAAAAGATATCAAATTAAGTAAATCATCGATTAGATTTCACAACATTAAAACAAGTTCGATTTGCTCTTAAGCTTTGCTCGGGTAGGCTTCTACCAAATAGTCTTTTCGGTTAAACGATTCGGCCTAACAACTTTCAGCCTTGTGACTTTCTGCCTCTTTTCTTTTCTAAAATTAAATTTCAAACAGATTTTTTATTTTAACGGGAACTTTTTACTTTATCTTCAATGACACACAACTCTTCAAAATTGCAGATGAGTTTCGAGACCCACTTTGCCTCAGATCTCTATACTGTTCTCTTGTGCGTTCTATACTAGAATCTGGCGTGATCATATGGTGCCCTTTCCAAACAACTTGGATTGCCAGAATTAAGGTGACACGGGAAGCACTAACAATCATCAAATCGTCATCATTTTCATCATTGAATGCTTAACTTTTTTCCTACAACAAACATGATTTTGAAAAAGTATCACCGGCGCACATAGGGGTATTTCGTCATTCTAGCCGGAATAAAGTTAAATTTTCAAAATTGTCCTAGAGCAGTCTAAATATGTCTCAAACTTCTCTGAATAGTAGACGAGCCACTCCTAGTACTAGGTTTTCTATTTAGGTTTAAAGTTTTACCATTACACTTCTAGAAAGTTAGAGGTTTTTCATTGAGGAAATTACCGGTTTTCTCTGTTGAATTTGATTACGTTCGGTATGTTTAATTGTGGTCAAATATTTGTCACAGTAATCCACAGATCAGTACATACCATGAAAAAGTAGGCAAAATAGTATCATGTAAACGTGTTTTTGACAAGAATAAATGATTCTGAATAGAAATACAAAAGAGTAATTCGAAGTCCATTTTCGAGCTAAAACTAGTTAATGTTCCTCATATTTTCAATAAGCATAAAACACTTATTCAATGATATTCGGTAATATTTCAGTATAGAGAGGACGCATTTATGTCTATATTTTAGGATCCCGAAGAAAAATCTTGCGCAAATTTGCGCCATTTTGAAAGCGGATGTTTTTAGTTTGGTACTGTATTTAAGGCATTTATGACCTATATCATACATTCATCATCCCTATGAAAAGAGAAAGAGTCATAGAGCAATTTTCATGACACCATCTTTTAGCTCTATGTTTCCCCTTGCAAACACACATAGTTGAACTGATTTCGGTAGAAGCGATGACGAGAACGAATTAATTGAAATTATCAATGTTTTTCAGGGTTTTAAAGGGTAAAGCACATGGGTCAAAAAGTGAAAATTAAGAAAACTGATATTTCAGCTAAATTATCATTACAGTATCATAAAATAAGGTGAAATATAGCAGTTTGAGAGATAAAATAATTTATTCCGGCTAGATTACAAAAATACCCCTATGTGCGGCGCGTGCTTACTCGCAATCTACATGCTGATACATTTACAGTTAGATCAAACAACAGAAAACCGAAATACGCCGCTCCAAAGTTGCGAGGTGATAATGCTAGAAAGAGACGAAAGATAGGAGAAATAACACGGTGTTTAGTGCCTCCCCAAGTCACCTTAAAGCTGTTCAAAAAAAGTTCGTTAGATACGCTCTTCGTTTTCTCAGATGGCGTGACGCATCAAACCTTCCACCGTATGAACACCGTTGTCGTCTCTTGAACATTGAACCGCTCGAAGAGAGACGAAAAGTTGCACAAGTTGTATTCGCCGGAAAACTGCTTTCGGGTTACATCGACTGTCCGGCATTGCTGGCACAGCTGAACATGTATGCACCTGAGATAATGCTTCGTCAACGCGACTTCCTGTTCTTGGAACAACGACACAGAAACTATGGCCTATATGAGCCGATTCGATTTATCTGCCGTCGCTTCAACGAGTATTATCATGTGTTCGATTTCCATTTATCAACTGACGCACTACGACAGCGATTACTTGACATTTACCGTATTGTTAATCGTGACTTATTAGTTTAATTTTAAATTAAGTTTTATTCATTGAGACTATTTTTGTCAGCTGAATTAGAATACACAAATAAATAAAATAAACTCCTTCCCAATTTTCACGCTCAGTTTTTACGGTTAAACAGACGAAACTCTCTACGGAAAATAACCAACGCAGCTTTTGATTTTAACCAACGCACAGTGTGCAAAATCGGAATAAAAAACAGACGCAATTCAACCAAGGCACAGTGGTGCGTTTGGCGAAAATCGTGAACTTTTTTTTACCACTTCAGGGTGTTATTTTTTGGCATCGTTGTCTTCGGGAATAAATTTTACAAAAATATGGCGCATCGAAGGACAAAAAGTTGTAGTTCCAATTTTTTTGTGGCGCTGCAAAATGTAACTTCTTTAATAAACGATTTTTAAATATGATGTCTTTGGCAAAGTTGTAGTGTAATTTATTATGAATTTTATTACCGAAGACACCGAGTGTCTATCTATCATCGTTTTTTTAAATACGGGTGTTTTTTATGGATAGACCCTAAAAAAAACAATGTTTGAAGGTAATTTCAAAACTAACAGTTTCAGGCCAACACAATGTTTTTCAAAAATGTATATATAATCAAAATAGACCACTTTCTGGAAGATACCAGGGATGTTTTTGCAAACATGACTTGTTATCGGCGATTTAAGGTCGAAAATAGTGATATTTGAAGACTTCATACGCAACACAGGGGCAAATTTGGGCAAGGAAATCCCCACAGGATTTAAAATATTTGGTCTGTAGTTTCATATGCGTATAATTATGTCTGTCTCCACGTGTATCCAAAAAGTATTTCTAAATTTCATAAATCGACATTTTCAACTGATATTTATATAACTATTGAGATTTGATGCCAAATTATTTATAGTATCCGCCATTATGGCGAGCGTAGAAGGTTGGACAGTCGAAAATGTTGTGGGGCCACACCAATCAGCCTCTCACTGTGAAAAGTGAAAAGTGCGAAGTGTGAAGTGAGGAGTGAGATGTCTTAGTTTCAACTTCTTACTTCTCATTAAGTCAAGTCAAACACGAAACACTGAAGAAGGTTTTACTGTTGAGGTCGAAATACGTTCCTGTAAAGTTACAATCCAGTGGTGGAATAAAATGAAATGTAGAACGATTTTTTTTCCTGTTCGGGTGTGCCACTGCGACCAATTATTTGATCTATTGTAGCGTTACCCGCATCCTTAGTGTTTAAGTGCATGCCGAATTACTCCAGTGCTATTGAGAAGCAATGCAGTATCGGTTTCGATACAGTTGTTGCTTTGTTTTCTCAAGACCACCATGACAACGTCCCGCTGTTTAGACCCTTCATAGAGAGCAATCCCATTGAACGCGCGCCCCTTATCAATAGGAAATCAATCCTTTCTTGAGAAAACAGAACAGTAATACTGTTTTTGGCCATGCATCGGAGCCCTAGCCCCATCCTTGTCTTGCTTCTAGAATATCACCAGTAAAACTCTTAAAACCCGGGATTTAGCTCTGTCTACAAGACCATTTCAAGCAAGAGAATTTGTTCAGTAATAAGAACTTCCGTGTGTTCCTCTCACTACCATTTTCACCAGTTCATAAGAGTTCGTACGCATTTAAACCCCTAACTCGAGTTTGACCGAGTTGGTCCTAGGACCGGGTACCGAGGTTTTTTAACTAATTGCTTGAAAAGTTGTTTCCGCTGCATACAGTTTAGCCTCAAACAAGAGGAATTCGAGTCTTTCAACTGTCTGCAAGGTAACATTAATTATATTTTATTTCTGAGACTACCAACAGCAGCGGGGACTAAATACTATGAATCCTTAATTACCACAAATTATTGCCCTAGCTAGAAAAATGGATTAAGCTAGGGCTCTGTTTGGTAGATCTTACACCGCAACACACTACGTCAAAGTGATTTACCGTGTTACGGGATATGTAGAACGATTCCTCGAAATCGTCTTATAACAAGTGAAGACATTCCACTAAAAAGCTCAAAAAAATTTAAGTACTTTTTCTGGTTCTTTTTCTTTTATACTCTTTTATACTTTTTTTCGTGCATCACTGTTTTTAGACCAAATTTTTCAGGCCAAAATAGACTTGATCGGTAGCTCCATTAGCAGTTTGTTTGTTGTTTAACTAACCAATAAGAAAGCACTCAGCAAGTACTGATATAAGTGAAAAAAAAGTCATATGTTGTTACTGGAAAGCCACTTCGAAATTGAAAACATCTCATACTTGAACTCATAGTAACTAGAGTTTACCTACCGAGTTATCGAGCCAATAAAAAAGTAATTATTAGAACGTCACTGAGCTGCACGGTTATCGAACCTATTAGCAGCCATAAACATCCGACGTAGTAAACAACCATCCTTTATCCGAATGAAACTTTGAGCAGTGCGGAATTAAATCTCACATCCTGGGAGAAGCAAACAATAGTTCCACACGTGACAATGTGAGATAGTCCACTGCCAATGTCAAAGCACATACAAGGTTGTTGCTGATCTTTGCGTTATTACGAATGATTGCGCTATGTCTTTGCTTCGGTTTATTTGGAAAACAACTAATATGCAACCCATGATAATCAAATCATGGGTCCTGAGGGGAAAAAAAAATAAGAATGTTTTTGATGTCTGATAAGTTTGCCATTCTGCGATTGGAGGGCAACGCGCGGTCACAAACTGAAGTCAATAAACGATTAGATTATCCACTTAAAACTTCGCCACACGTTATCTGCCTGATAGCCAATGTGCAATCAAACCGAACACCGTTCATAAATCTGCCTAAAATTGGTTGGAAGCGAAATCCATTTTTATCACTCGACCATTGAGGCCAATACAACAAATCGATTGCCGCTCCAAGGCGTTCAACGGGAAACAGCTAAATGATTACACCGGTCAACACTGGATCGCAACTTGAGATGAAATTTAGTCGAGCTTTGGTCTGCGCATCCATATACAGATGGGACTGACTTGCGGTTAGCGGCAGCATAACTTTCTGCTGTATTTCGGCTATGTTTTCAACCGATTTCGATTATTTTTTTATTTTTCTCCACGTGTCAAGAGGGACCCCATAACTTGGACATTTTTTATTTTATCTCTGTAGACAAGGAAATTGCACAGAACGATCAGTGTAATGATTCATAAGCGTTTAGCCAATCTTAGGTTCTATCAGCCCCCAGTTGAAGAACTCTAAATTTCGTTTTTCAATTTCAAGCATACAGCTGGTTAAGTTGGGATTTGAATTGATACTGCTTTTAATTTGCAATTCAAAACATATAAAAAATGAACTTATTTTACATTAGTTTTGTTGTTCTATGGCGTTTTAAAATTGTAGGTACTCGAAAAAACGCCAACGATTGTGCAAAACTTTTTATTGAATGGGTAAAAAATTATGAAATTTTGAATAAAACTAGCAATAATGATAGGTACTACAATTTGTCAAGTGGTTCCAAATATACCAAGAAGAATGCCTCCAAAAGTGCTTGCTGCCCTTTCATCGGTTCCATTTAAATTACACTCTGTTGAGGCCAGATCAGGAGGTGGCACAAAGGTAATCGAGTAGAACGAAATCATCGATCCTGTTTTCATTCCAAAGTAGGCATGATGGCTTTTTCGCAAACGTGACCTTCAACTGGTCTTGTTGTGTAAGGGTTATCACGCCTATCTTGAGAGCAGGAGGTTGAGGGTTCGAGTCCCTCCAAGACACGTGAATTCTTTTTCGCAAATTTCATATCAATTTGTCCATTTCGAAACATATATGCTGTGCATATGCACAGCCAAGATATTTAACAAAAAAATGGTTTTCGTACGGCCGAGTTGCCGAATAATATGCAATTCTCGCGTGATTTTTGAAAACGTCGTAAGTCCAAAAGAGAGGCTCTCTTTGTTTACTTTCTCTTTCGATTATTACAAGGCCATACTAACATTTACATTGGATTTTTCAGCACCGATCTCTTGAAAATAGCTTTGTCTAGTGTGCTGAGGTGAAAATGTTGCAACAAATTTAAAACTAGCCTAGATATTAGCAAAAGAGAGCGTAATGAAAGAGAGTCTCTCATTTGGACTTACGACGTTTTCAAAAATCACGCGAGAATTAATTCTAAATATGTTGTTTTTGCCTTTCTCGTACAACTAAGTTGTACCGAAAGGCTATCATTTTACTCCAAATTCGAACTTTTGATAGAAGTCCCGGAGACCCATAGTGTTATATACCATTCAACTCAGCTCGATGAGCTGAACAAATGTCTGTCTGTCCGTGTGTGCGTGTGTGTGTGTGTGTGTGTGTGTGCGTGTGTGTGTGCACAAAATGCCATAAAAAACATTAGCCAAATTTTCACATAGAAACTCTTAACCGATTTTCTTGCAACAAGTTGCATCCGACAGAGACTAAAACGCTGTTGATCACTATTGAATTTCATAATAATGGCAAATTGCAAAACATAGATAATATTAAAATAGTGATGAGACATAGTCACATAGAACAATAATGTGTTATGAAAAATGCCTTGCATCTATGAATATTTTATCCGTGGCTTCCCAATAAGAGTTTCATCGCACTATAAAGATGCTCGTGTTGCACGCATTTAGGCGTAAGTATGCTCTTCGTTCAGTTTCATAGTACTATGAAATTGTCCGAAAGTGAAAATTCGAACATAGGAAATTCGAGAAACTTTTGGAAGCGCCATCTGTCGTCTAGTAGTGTAAATTTTCTATCATAACATTAGACGGTGTAACTGTTTTGCCTTTCTTGTACATCATCGAGGTGTAAGCGTAAAGGCTACATTTATTATCTTTTTGCTCGAGAAAGGCGCCATCACCGTTAGGTGGATTAATCTGGGTTTTTTTTATGGGATACATGTGTGGTACACTCAACCCTCTTTTTACGGCAGTTTTTTATACGTCACTTCGTTTTACGGCCTTCTTTTTACGTAAAAAGCACTTGAAACATTATTGACATCCAAAAGTAAGCCTATAAGAAGACCCTCTTAGCAACCCAAAGAAAAAAGTAGATGCTTTGTATATTATCATTTGCCTTCAACAATTGCTCCATTCCAGGTCATCCAAGAATTTCCTGGAGTCTAGACGCGTAACCACCCAACAAACATTCACTAGTTTGACTAACATCAGTGTGATGATTCAATTCAGCACTGTGTTGAATAATGTCTGTACTATTTCTTTTCGCAACTTCTGTTCAGGCTTTATTCACACAATTTTGGAGAAGTTATACAGCTACAACATCTTATTTTGAAAAACAACTTTATTACCTGACTTGTTGAACCTTTAATAAGCATTTTACCTTAGCCTTAATTCAGCTACATGTAAATTTTTCGAAAATAATGACGCATTGAGTGTAACATCATCAAGATCTCCATTGAACGTATGTTGAAGAATTAGCTATTTTCATATAATTATTTTAAAATTTTCCTAAATCGGGTCTCGAACTCCTGGCATTTGATCATCCGCCGGTAACGTTGTCATCCGCGCCATCCTTTGATTTGTAAGTTATGGCATACTCGACGCATAACATAAATAATCGTATGGCTGAATATGAATCATTATTGGACTCTTATTCAACAAGTTAATCTGTCAAACTATAGTTTGTTAATAACTGTACAAGATTTTTATTTCAACCATTGTTCAGTCAGTTATAACCATCGAACACTGGGAAAAATATATGAAAATAATGTCAAAACGATAAAATAAAATCCGTCCCCAATGATATTAATGGAGTATACGAAATTTTAATAGATTTATTTTCGACCTTGCCCGGAATCTCTGAATAACCGGTTGAGATATGATTGTGCCATCAATACCACACATGCAGCAAGTAAATAACTACAGATATCGAAATTTATTTATATATAGAAAAACAACTAGGACGTATGGAATCAGTAACAAACACGCAATACGGTCGATTTTATATGAATTTGTTTGTGTTCGTTTCCGCACAACTTTAAAACAACTGCATAAATTTTCTTCATTGCTATAGCAATTTTGCTGGTTATAATCTCCAACACCTTTATAGATCAGGAACTAATTATGTACCACGAAATAATTATGAATTGCCCCACGAATATAAAAAGCCTGAGTGTTCTTGACAATGAATCCAACAATGTCTTGAAAATAAATCCTATCCAAATAGCATCAATTCAAGCCATCGCGATTTTCATTCAAACGGAAAAAGCATAACCAATTACCTATAATGTTTTCTTCCACTGTGCGATAGATCCGACAAAGGTGAAATCCAATGGTTAAGAAGGACAAAGGTTAAGAAGAATGTCTAATGCTTGCTTATTAATCTACTATTCAAACTCAATTCGACCACCCTTTTAGAGCATCACATCATAGTCGAACAGAGAATTTTGAAAATCATTAGTTCAGCACATTGATAAACTTCTCCAATGTGCTGAAATGTGATAAAACTAAAACGTTAGTTCGACTTCAAATAAAGGTGGTAAACAAATAAATAGGCCAAGTCGAATATTAGTTGAATCAAATGCTGAAATGAAATCTGTCTAGCGAATTATTCAGGATCCATTTTATTCAGCTATGAAGATCACAAATAAACAATAATTCAACTTTGATGCTTATTTGTAGCCTGTCGTTGTTTGTTGGGCAAGGACCTAAGGTCTACAAGCGTAACGAAAGAGCTGTTATCTCTTTTTAAAAATGGTTCATGACCTATATGATCTACTAAACCAAAATCAATATTCCTTAAGCAGCCGTTCCATTCCAGGTCATCCTAGAATTCCTTAGACTCCTCAGTCGTGGTTTCATCCCATATATGTTCTCCGAGTATTTGTGTTTCACTTGCGTCTCAAATGTAGGTATATGAGTTGTTCTAAGATCTCCAAATTGTCCTGGAGTTTGAATCAAATGGTCTATCGAATCAACCAAGTCTTTCCTGATGTCCCCAGCCGCGGTAACAACCCAATTATGTCCTCCAAGTATATGTCTTTCACTTGCGTCTCAAATCAAGGCATATGAAATGTTGTAAGGTCTCCAAAATTGATCTGGAGTTTAAATCAAATGGTCTACCGAATCAACCATGGCTTCTATGATGTAAACGGCCGCGGTATCAACCCAATTATGTCCTCCCAGTATTTTTTTTCACTTGCGTCTCAAATTCAGACATATGAGATTTTGTAAGATCTCCAAATTGTCTAGGAGTTTGAATCAAATGGTCTACCGAATCAACAATGGCTTCCATGATTTCCCCAGCCGCGGTATCAACCAAATTATGTCCTCCGAGAATTTTTTATTCACTTGTGTTTCAAAACCACACATATAAGATGTAGTAAGAACTCCAAATCGTCATGGACTTTGAATCAAATGGTCTGCCGAATCAATCAAGGCCGTTGTAACAACCCAATTGTGTCCTCTAAGTATTTGTCTTTCGCTTGCGTCTCAAATATAGGCATATGAGATGTTGTAAGACCTCCAAATTGTCCTGGAGTTTGAATCAAAATGTCTACCGAATCAACCAAGGCTTCTATGATATAAACGGCCGCGGTATCAACCCAATTATGTTCTCCGAGGATCTGTCTTTCACTTGCGTCTCTAATCTGGGCATATGATATGTTGTTAAATCTCCAAATCGTCCTGGAGTTTGAATCAAATGGTCTGCCGAATCAATCAAGGCTTTCATGATGTCCTCAGCCGCGGTATCAACCCAATTATGTCCTCCCAGTATTTTTATCTCACTTGCGTCTCAAATCCAGACATATGAGATTTTGTAAGATCTCCAAATTGTCTAGGAGTTTGAATCAAATGGTCAACCCAATCAACAATGGCTTCCATAATGTCCCCAGCCGCGCTATCAACCAAATTATGTCCTCCGAGTATTTTTCTTTCACTTGCGTCTCAAATTCACAATGTAGTGAGATCTCCAAATCGTCCTGGAGTTTGAATCAATTGGTCTGCCGAATCAATCAAGGCTTTCATGATGTCCCCAGCCGTGGCATCAACCCAGTTATGTCCTTCAAGTATTTTTCTCTCACTTGCATCTCAAATCCAGACATATGAGATTTTGTAAGATCTCCAAATTGTCTAGAAGTTTGAATCAAATGGTCTACCGAATCAATCAAGCCCTCGATGATGTCCCCAGCCGCGGTATCAACCCAATTATGTCTTCCGAGTATCTGTCTTTCAATTGCGTCTCTAATCTGGGCATATGATATGTTGTAAGATCTCCAAATCGTTCTGGAGTTTGAATCAAATGGTCTGCCGAATCAATCAAGGCTTTCATGATGTCCCCAGCCGTGGTAATAACCAACCTATGTACTCCGAGTATTTGTCTTTCACTTGCGCCTCAAATGGAGACATATGAGATGTTCTAAGATCTCCAAATTGTGAATCAACTGCTCTACTGAATCAACAAAGGCTTCCATTATGTCCCCAGCCGTGGTATTAGCTCACTTATGTTTTCAGAGTATTGGTCTTTCACTTGCGTTTCAAATCAAGGCATATGAGATGTTTTAGGATATCCAAATTGCCCTAAAGCTTGAATCAAATGGTCTACCGAATCAATCGAGGCTTCTATAATGTCAACGGCCGCGGTATCAACCCAATTATGTTCTCCGAGTATCTCTCTTTCACTTGCGTCTCCAATCTGGACATATAATATGTTGTAAGATCTTCAAATTGTCCTGGAGTTTGAATCAAATGGTCTGCCGAATCAACCAAGGCCTTCATGTTGTTCCAGCCGCGGTAACAACCCGAGCAGCACAAGTCAGACAAAAATGGTTGTAGAAATTGGATTGTGACTTAATCCGAACATATATGAATTGGGCCATGCCTTTTTTGACCCATAGAATCAAAGTGAACACGGCCTCAACTATTGTTCCAGATCATCCATGAATATCATCCATCCCTGAAATATAAGCCTTACGGTCAACACGCGTAACCAAAAGGCTGTTATCTCTTTAAAAAAAAACTTGCTCATACCCGTTTTGATTCATAGGACTAAATTGGATTTTAAACTGATTTGGTAGACCATTTGATTCAAACTCCAGGACAATTTGGAGATCTTACAACACCGCATATGTCTTGTTTTGATACGCAAGTGAAAGACTAATACTCAGAAGACAAAATTGTGTTGATTTCGTGGCAGGGGACATCTTGAAAGTCGTGTTAGAATCGGTAGACCATTTGATTCAAACTCCAGGACAATTTAGAGATCTTAAAACTTCTCATTTGCCTGCATTTAAGACGAAAGTGAATGACAAATAATCGAAGGACATAATTGGGTTGATACCGCGGCTGGAGGCACCATGGAAGCCTTGGTTGATTCATTAGACATTTTGATTCAAACTTCAGAACAATTTGGTGATCTTTCAACATCCCATATGCCTGTTTTTGAGACGTAAGTGGAAAACTAATTCTCAGAAGTCAAGATTAGGTTGACATCGTGGCTGGGGACATCGTGGAAGCCTTGGGGGATTCGGTAGACCATTTGATTCAAACTACAGGACAATTTGGAATTCGTAAAACATCTCATATGCCTGGACTTGAGACGCAAATGAAAGACAAATACTCGGAGGGCATTGGAATAATACCGCGGCTGAGGACATCATGCAAGCCGCAGTAGATTCGGTAGACCATTTGATTCACACTCCAGGACAATTTGGAGATCTTACAACTTCATACATGCCAGAATTGAAGACTCAAGTGAAAGGCAAATAATCGGAAGACAAAATTTGGTTGACACTGAGGCTGGGGGCAGCATGGAAGTCTTGGTTCATTCGTTAGACCATTTGATTCTAACTCCAGGACAATTTGAAAATCTTTCAACATTTCATATGTCTTGTTTTGAGACGCAAGTGAAAGACGAATCCTCGGAGGACACAATTGAGTTGAAACCACGGCTTAGGACATCATGAAAGCTTTGGTTGATTCGATAGACCATTTGATTTGAACTCCAGGACAATTTGGAATTCTTAAAACATCTCATATATCTTTACTTAAGACGCAAGTGGAAGACAAATACTCGAAGGGCATGATTGGGGTGATATCGCGGCTGAGGACATCATGCAAGCCTCAGTAGATTCGGTAGACCATTTGATTCTCACTCCAGGACAATTTGGAGATCTCACAACTTCATACATGCAAGAATTGAAGACTCAAGTGAATGGCAAATAATCGGAGGACAAAATTTGGGTGACACCGAGGCTGGGGACACCATGGAAGCCTTGATTGATTTGGTAGACCATTTGATTCAAACTCCAGGACAATTTGGAGATCTTACAACACCTCATATGTCTGGTTTTGAGACGCAAGTGAAAGACAAATCCTCGGAGGACATAATTGAGTTGATTCCATGGCTTGGGACATCATTAAGGTTTTGGTTGATTCGGTAGACCATTTGATTCAAACTCCAGGACAATTTGGAGATCTTACAACATCTCAGATGTCTTGCTTTGAGACGCTAGTGAAAGATAAATCTTCGAAAGACATAATTGAGTTAATACTGCGGCTTGGTAAATCATGAAGGCTTTGGTTGATTCGGTAGACCATTTGATTCATACTCCAATTTGGACAATTTGGAGATCTTATTACATCTCTTATGCCTGGATTTTGAGAGGTCTTACAATACCTCATGTAAGACACAAGTGAATATATTTAAAAGTATCCAACGATCAATAAATTAAGGGAAATACTAGAAATTTTAGCAAAAATTCTTTTTACGTCACATTCGGTTTACGTCCCCCCAATAAGTGACGTAAAAAGAGGGTTGAGTGTAAAAGATATTTTAGTTACCAGATAAAGATTGTCGCTATCGTCGCTGTCCGGAACATCTTTTGCTGGTGAGGATAGGGGAGCTAAATGTCAAAGAAGGAAAATCCATACGATTTGACAGCTTGGTACCCAACATGTTCCGGACAGCAGAACAAAGGGAACCGAAGCGATTTCGTGGGTCACCGCTTGGCACAAGAACAACAACCTCTAAGAACAATAGTGCACCAGTGTATCCGACCTAAAATAAATGTTTGGTGTTTAGATTTGTCTGTTGTTTATTTTTTGAACACCATCCTTATTCTAAACAGAAATAAGTTCGAATTAAAAATCACTTTATGCTCATCCGTCTGTATAAGATAGAAACTGCTAATCATTTACCGGATTCAGATGTTGATGAAAATACCCATCTAATCGGATCGAGGACGTCAATATTGACTTTCAACTAACGCCGCAACTCTGAGCCTACAAAATGGCAAATCGATCTCCTTGTGCATTCGCTGATGGCTTGCTAAACAAATTTCAATCCGATCCAATTAACACAAACTCCGGATAGGTCTGCGAAAACAGTCCGTCAGCTACTTATTTTAGCATCTGGGCTGGCACCTACCTACCTGTTGATGGGTACCTAAGTGCTATTTGATTGATGATAGTATTCAACGTGCATGACGACGAAGAAGGGTCAACAATTCAACATGTTTGTGTATCAGAGAGAAGAAAAAATGTCCCCTGGTGTGAAGTGGTTGTGCAAATTTCAGATAAGGAAGTTGTGGTCCAAAAGGTAACTGCTCTATGATGAAAGGCTCTTTTTGGCCATTTTAATGACTATATTTTAATCTGGAAATCAGTGATTTTCGTCCGCCGTAGGTCTTGTCGATAAGTTGATTTGAAAGCTTTTACTGTCACACACCTGTCACACTCTTGTTTACACAAGCAGTCTCGCTCGTGTTGAGTATGCCAATAGTAGTTTGTGCAACTAGTTTCAAAAATATGATTTTTTCAGCACGAGTTGTACGTTTATCCAACGACGCTTGCTGATAAATTTGTACCAAAAAGGCTCAGTCTGATTTGCTGCACATTCTTAAAAAAAAATCATCCGTCTAAGACGAGTTTAGTACTCTCCATTTAATTCCATCAATTATTTTAATATCTTTGCAGATACGTATTTCGACCACAACTGTGAGGTCGTCTTCAGTGTCTCGTACTTGACTCGACTTGAAGAAAACAATCGCAACTTACACTATTTATACTACGCTAGGTACCTAATCTAATCTTATTTGCCTACTTTTTTTACCTAGAGCCAAAAGCTGCCGCTTTCCAGGGAAACGTTAATGTAATAAATAATGAACCTGTTTTTGAAGAATTTCGATCCATGTCCATCAAACTGTTTCAGTCACTACGTAATATAGAGAATGAACATTCCTCTAACTCTAACTATGTAACTACTGTTCCAATGTTGGTTCCTCATCATAGCACCCAAATGAGTGCTAGAATGGATTTCATGCAACTCATTTGAGTTGCATAATGGTCATTAAAGCACCCATTTCATTGGCATGGAAAAGTAGACTGTTTCATCACTCAAACATGAACTATAAACCTGGTATTTGATCAGAAATTGCAAGAACGTACTTTTTTCGTGGCGCTAGCTCCCGAAGGTTAATTTTCATTGGCCCCACAGTTACATACGATAAATATGAAGGAATACCGACAAGGCGTTTGTCTCGGGGAAAGATAATGGACTTTTTCCACATAGGCATTACCACGGCTAAGTAAAATATAATGTGCGTACCGGCAATCTTTGGCAGAATAATCGAATGCCAAATGTCAACTGTTCCGTACGACTATCTGGGGTGAAAATATCTCTATATGTTTGAAGTTTGACCGTTTGAGTCGCAACTTGCATTCGGTTGCCTTTCGGCAATGGAAATGGAACACTACGGTTCCGAGTTGTGGTTGGAAGTTCAAACGGTCCAAAACCCTATGGAACCGTTCACAAAATGCAAAACGCTGTGGGTGGAAGGAGGGGGTCAGATCATTTACACAAAAAGTATTACGAGGGGGAGGGGAGGTGGGTAAGAAAAAAGCTCAAATTTGCGTTATATACAAAGTGGTTCACCTTATCCTTCCGCGACCACTGATTGAGTACCGCACCGGTCCTTCTCATCGTTACACCGTTACACCCTAATTCACGAATATTTGAGAATATTTCCATTGATAAACGAATCGATGCTTCTGAATAGCAACAGGAAGATTCCATTTAGCAACTGCGTAGAAAAATCAAGAAAAAACGAAACAAATTCGTAGACACCATATTAAGAGAAATTACTTCAGATGCGGAACGGTTTCTCCAACAAAGCTCGTGACCAGCAATGTTGTGCAAAATCATGTGATGAATGATTTATGATGTAATGATGGTTGGACTAATTAAACCGTTGTTTACTGCATTTAGGGAGGAGAACCATTCGGGCAACATACCTTATTCCTGTCCCGAACGCTTATTACTCGGCCGCATTCCAACCGAATGGCTTGATTTTTTGTACATCACACTAAACCTACTGATGCTAATCAAGCACCAAGAAACAATACGATTGGTTGATAACCGCTCAAATAATAAGCGAAAGCCACTGAATAGAGGAAGCTGCCCAAATAGTCTCTCTCCCTACCAATCGATGATGCGTGAATAGTAAATTAACACTTAAGAAGCAATTTAGTCAGCGTTATTTAGGTGGAAAAAGGTCACCAACAACGCACCTGTTGATTTTATGCCAAGTATGATTCTCGAAATTGCATGTGAATCACTCGAAGAAAAAGTCAAAAAGTCTGTTTAGGTATTAATGACATTTTCATTTTAACCAATATCTATAATTAACTGCATATTAATCGGCAACTTGGCCGTGCGAAAATATTTTTTTTAAATACCTTGCCTGCGCATATGCACAGCACATGTTTTAAAATGGACAAATTGATATGAAATTTACGAAAAAGAATCCACGTGTCTTTGATTTGCCCAATTGTAACATGTGCTTTACTGTTGTACATCCACAGTCAAGCGAGTCCACATTGTTTATTATCTAGAACTTCACACACTATGCCCCCAGCAACGAGCTGGGCGGATTTGTATCGAGTGTGAATCTATCACACTCTGCTATGCCAACGATTTGCTTGGCTGAAGCATTGCCAACGACTTGTTTGACTTGAAGGATTCCCGGAGGAAATTCCGGATGAATTCCTTTGAGGAGCTTCTGGAGAAAAAAAATGGTCATAGATTTGCCTAAATTTTTTTGTAAAAAAATGGACATAGCTTTAGCCTAAAGTTATTTGGCCAGAGCATTTGGTCGAGCAGTTCTTTTGGCTGAAAAAATCGGTTGGCCAAATAGCTCAATAGCCGAAATAGTCGTTTGGTCGAAAGGACAATCGGTCGAAAGTGTCAATCGGCTGAATGGGACATGGAGATTTTTTTGGAATTTCACCTCGAAAATTTGATGAACTTTCCCAGAAAATTCTTCAAGTTTTTACTCAATATTTATTTGGATTTTTTTTTAAATTATCCACGGGAACTACTTTCAAGTTTCGAGAACTCTTTGGAATTACCAAGAGTAGCTCTTTTGATTTACCAAGGAAAATTGTTTGGAATTTACATGAGAATCTCTTCAGAGTTTTTACTGGTTTCTACAGGAAAATATTCAAAATATCCACGGAAAGTTCCTATTGAGTTTCTGTTGAGTATTTATTCTTTGAAATTTACACCAAAAATTGTGACTGGTAAAAGGGATGCTTTAACATTGACTCTCTCAATCCAGATTATTTAAGACAACTAGTTTGGCATAGCCAACTTCAAAGCAACGAAAAAATGCTCAGAGATTTTAAGGGTTTTTAGATTTCTTCAGAAAATTCTTTTTATTTTTGATATAAACTTCTTGGGAAATTCCAATGACCGAAAGCGAAAGACGGCCGAACTGGTAATTTGGCCGAAAAGCCGTTTGCCCTAACAGGTCGTCTGGCTGAAACGAGCGTTGGCCGAAAATGCCGTTTAGCGGAAATGGATTTTTGACAGAATGGTAATATGGTCAAAAATGGCCACTCGTTTCACTAAATGGCCTTTTTATCAATTGACCATTGAACAAAATTTCGTAGCGCCTCTCTACTTGATAAAGAATGTGCACAGCAAAAAGTAGTCACCGAAAATGGTTCAACACAGTTTTCTCAGTGCATGCATAGTTAATACGAACACCTTAATATGAAGATAAATGATAAATGGTAGATAAATGGCTTCGAATCAATAACACGTGCGCGAACTTAATTTGCACAAAAGGTGGAAAATCCGAATATGTCGCAAGGCGACATTGCAAAATCGTTGAATATCGCTAAATCTGTGATTACTGTTTTATACCTCGAATCAAAGGAGAGGTGTTGCGGAACATTTTATGCAGAAAAAACTGTCGAAGTTCCAAAAGAAATTTCTCGTATGGCAAGCATTGTGTGGCCGCGGTCTCAGAAGCGACATTTTCGTCACAATCGGTACTATAAATTCGCAAATTTACGTTGACGAATGTCTGAATAAACGACTATTGCCATTTATTAGGAAACATGAAAGTTCTGGCCAGGTCTAGCATTTTGTCATTACGGAAAACTGGTTCAAAGCTGGTACGCTGCTAATAGCGTTAATGTTGTCCCGAAGGAGTTCAACCTCCCAAATTCGCCTGTGCTCCGTCCAGTCGAAAAGTACTGGGCCCTGGTTAAAAGGAATCTTCTAGAAACAAATAATTTAGCAAATGATGAGAAAATCTTCTGGCGTAACTGGCAAAAGGCTGCCATATTAGTGACGGATGATGCCGTGCAAAACCTCATGAATGGTGTCAAGAGAAAGGTACGGGCATTTCCATACAAAATATCAAATTCACTGAATTAATTATGTATGACAATTTCAGTTTGTTTTTAATGAAATAAACGTTATGTTGTTGAATTTTATTTAAATTCATTCCTGTAACACTATTTTTCGGGTGACCACTTTTTGCTGTGCACATTCTTTACTGGCCTTTAGACCAAAAGACATCTAGCCAAGTACCACTTAGAAAAACTAAACGTTCAACGGAAACTGTTATCAGGTCAAAACTGATTTGATCGAAAATGTAGTTTGGCCGAAAGTCGGTAATAAGTTGTTTGCCCTAACAGGTAATTTGGCTGAAAAAGCCGTTCGGCCGAAAAAGTCGTTCGACCGACCGAAAAATGTCTTTCGGTAAAAATTGCCATTTGACAGAAAGAGCCATTTGGCCCAAAAATGTCCTTTCTGCAACTTATTTTTTGAAAAGTGTCTTTTGGCTGAATTGATCATTTTGCCAAAATGACGTTTAGTCGAAAGGGTCATTTGGCAGTAAATGCCTTTTGGCCGAAAGGGTTGTTTTGCAGAAAGGACATTTTTAGGCCAAATTACCATTCCTACCAAAGGGCATTTTCGGTCAAATGAATTTTTCGGCCAAATTACCAGTTCGACTGAATGTCCATTTTGACTGTATGTCCCTTTCGGTCAAACTACATTCTTGGTCAAACCGTTTTCGACATGATAACAGTTTCGTTTAGTTCGGCTTAATGGGATTTGGTTAGATGACTTTTGGCTTAAATGCTAGTATCGACTTAAAAAGTAGAGAGGTTACAAATTTTCGTTCAACGGTCGTTTGACAAAAAGGCCCTTTTGCCGTATATGTCATTAGGACAAAGGGATGGATATTTTTGACTAAATTACCCGTACAGTTATTGACATTTGGCCGTATGACCTGTTAGCCTAAACGATATTTTCGGCCAAATGGCCCATTCTGTCAAACGACCATTTCGACCAAACGGCATTCTCGGGCTGATGACCTATTCGGCCAAACGATCATTTCGGCCAAACGTTAAGACTTTTTCGGCCGAACTACCAGTTCAGCTGTATCTCTCGTTAATGGAATTCCCCAAGATTTTTTTATGGAAAATACGCTTTGTGGTACTCCTCACCATCCATTTTTATTTGATTCATTGATGAAACGAATCTGGACAGCTCAACGGTGCCATGCCCAGAATGACGGTTCGATTCAGTTTGACGCTTAGTACTACTGGTTTCCTCACTTTCATATCTTGGAGACGACAGATTGCCTTGCAACGCACGAATGGTGGCTTGTGCCTTAACTAGCTCTTCAACCTAGTTAACAACCATATTAAATAACCAAAAGATGCGCAATCCAAAGACCGTGAAGCGATTCTTTGACAGTTTTTGAAAATAATTTGAATTGAAAAGAGTAGAAGCTAAAAATTGGTTTTTTCGGGACCACCCTATCTAAATTTAGTAATTTTGTCAAAAAACATTACCTGTACGAGATAAAATTAATATTATTTTGGCAAAAATGCTTAGAATTGAATTTTGTACATGATGATTTTCGAGTTATCGAATTATGTCGTGAAATTCTACGCTACGAATTTGTTCTATGTACATAGGAAATCTTATACTTACTTACTTGATGGGCTACAGCCTACGAACCTACGCCGAATGGAGTATCCTTGTCCACTGGACTCGATCCTGGGCCAATCGCTTCCAGTCGCTCTGAACATTGAGCGCCCTCAGGTCCTCTTCAACTGCAAAAAGCCATCGTGTACGCGGCCTTCCACGAAGCCTGCGGCCACTTCCGGGTTCTCTACTAAATATTATCTTCGCTTGACGTTCTTCCGGCATACGAGCAACGTGACCAGCCCATCGTAGTCTGCCGTGTTGAATAAGCTTAATAATATCCAGCCCTTTATACACCAGGTACAATTCGTTTACCGCCGAGTATTGTCCGCAGCACCTTCAGTCCGCAGCACACCAGCACCAAACACTCCGAAAGCTTTCCGATCAGCCTCCTTTAACGTCCATGTTTCATGGCCGTATAAGCCACCGGAAGAATCAGAGTAGTATGCAGCGCGAGTTTTGTTTTAGTTTTCAGACCACGGGACTTAAGCTAGTTACGAAGTCCGTAATAAGCCCTATTTGAAGCAGCGATACGCCTTTTCACCTCGCAGGTAACATAATTATCGCACGTCACTAATGTTCCCAATGGCGTAGCAAGAGAGGCTCCCCCCCTAAATTGTGGAAAGATTGAACGGGTACTGAAATGAATTCCCTCAAACATGTGCACTTTACGATCCGATCATATACAGAAATAGGTGTTTGAAATTCAAAAGATTCCCAAAACTTATTAGGGCATCCAGGATCCATAATACATGAAAGTTCTAAACAACTCGAAACATTTCTGCATAGCATAGCATAGCATAGCATATGTGATTGTACAAATCGTGGGTGGCTATACAATGCTCAATTCAAGCTCCATCCGGAATAAGGGTGAATGTCGCAAGAGAGGACTCTCCCCGTCGACTCCCCCTCCCTTAAACAAAAGTGACAAGAAGCAGATCACTCTGCGAATGAATTTTTGCATTGCGAATGCGAACTTGCATTCTGAGGTGACAAACCGCAAAGAAATTCCCTGCCTGTCACTTCCATTCGAATGAGGGGAAGTCGACGAAGAGAACCCTCTCCCGCGACACCCGCCTTCCCACCAGACAGAGCTTGAATTGAGCAATCTACTGTATATTGTCGCAAATTGGTACTTGGGATTAGTACCTTTTCCTATACAGTAGCAGTTGTACACCTGGCCACGTCCTTACAATCACGGAAGGAAGGGAAGGAATGTTAGTTCAACATCTACTAGTGAAGATGCAGGGAACCCATACTACCTTTATAGATGTCTCGGGAAGGAAAATTTGTGTTAGTGGGAAAGGTGAATAATAGGGAGCTCTATTCGACAATATAGAGCGTTTGTCAATAACAGTATATGCTGTAAAAATAATAAAATATATTCATCAATTTACTTACGAACCGTCCTAAGGAAAAAACAAAACAAAACACAAAATTTCGGCAAATCGCGCGATCGTTCTGCCGTCCGAAACAAGAGCCAACACGCACTGAACTAATTAACTTTATTACCGGCCGCGCAATGCAAAACACAAAATTTCGGCAAATCGCGCGATCGTTCTGCCGTCCGAAACAAGAGCCAACACGTACTGAACTAATTAACTTTATTACCGGCCGCGCAATCCTAAACAACTCGAAACATTTCTGGCTCAAAAATTCTCCTTGAAATCCTTCTAGAAGCTCCCTGCGAACTTCTGAATTCCTCCGGAAAGTTATCTGAAAATCGTTCGAAAATCCGTCTCGTGTAATTGTAATTGCTCCTTATCTAGAAACCCCCCACTAATTTTTTTTAGGAAATTCACGAGGAAATTCCTTGAAGATTTCTTTCCTTCTCCCCAAGATTTACTTCTAGATATTTCTTCGGCTATTCTCTCTTCAGGAAGAATCCGGCATTTCCTTCAGGCATGCATTCGAGAGTTCCGTCAAGAATACATACGGAATTTCTTCCCAAAATTCTACCAGAAGTTTCTTCAAAAATTTATGACGGAAATCCTCCGATTTAGTTCCACAATTTCACTTGTAAATCTATAACAAATTCCTTTGTGTTCGTGTACGAATATACTAGCTCCATCTAGATGTTAAAACCAATCATCCCCTTAAGAAGAATCCCTTGTTCATCGATTGCATGATGGTAGCGCCCGAAATAGCAGTTGACCTAAAACGTACCAACTGAACGAAAGCAGCGTTTATAAAGATCCTTTTTCCGTCTACGAGTGATATGCAACGGGTATAAAAGGGATTTCCAGCATGTGAATCACCCCTTCTTCTTCGATACAAGCAGCCGATACTCAAACTAACCGTTGGTGGAGTGAATCCAGAATACATGTGCTAAAATTATTTGAAGTTGATTTGAATTTATAGTTAATAAGATTAAATAAAATGATCTGAATTTGGTAGTGATGCGAAGAATGAATAAAAGTGAACTAAGCTCAATGCTCAATACTTGATGAATTGTAGAAGAAGACACTCACAATTGACTGGCTAGTGGGAACGTGGGACAAAATCAACCCTACTGCTCTCTGCTAAGATATCGACACTTTGGAAATTCTTCTAGGAACTTCTCCGGGCATTCCTCTCGGAACTCTTCCTTTAATTCATCCGAAATTACTTCCAGGAAATTTTCCGGGAATACCTCCAAACATTCAATAGCGAAACCATCTAGCATTCCGATCTGGAATTCTTTTCGCAGTTACTTCAGAATATCCTTCAAGAAATCCTCTAGAAATATCTTCATGGATTTCTCCTGGAATTCGTTCAAGTATTTCCCCAGAAATTCTTACAGGTATTTTTTCGGGAGTTTCTTCAGGTACTTCTCCAGGAGTTCCTCCAGGAATTTCTCCGGGAGATTTTCCGCGGAAGTGTACTAGAATTCCTTCCGGACTTCACTCGGAATTTAGTCGGATATCTCCCAAGAATTCTTCCAGAAATTTCTTCGGAACATTCCGCAGGGATTTTCTTCAGCAATTCAGGATTTCATCTGGGAATTTTGCATTAATTCCTTCTGGTATTTTTCTGGGACTTCCTTCAGATATTTTTTCGGAAATTCCTTTAGGAACTTCTCTAAGAATTAGTTCAGAACTTCCATGTGGAAATTCCTCCGGAAGTGCTTGTGGGAGTTCTTCCGGGAGTTCTTCCAGGAGTTTTTTCCATGAAATTCTCCGGTAATACCTCCAGGAACTTCACAGGGAATTCCTGGACGATATTTGGCAGGAATTTCACGGGAAATGGGATTTCGGAAGTTTTTTCTTAAATATTTTTTTCTCTTCCTCTATGGTATTCCACCGGATGTTCCTCTGAAGTTCCACCAGTAGTTCCTTCTGGAATTTATTATCTGGCATTTATCTACAAATTCCTCCAGAAGTTCCTCGGAGAATTTCTCTGGGAGTTCTTACGGGAATTCCTCTGGGAGGTTCTTTTAAGAATTCTTCCAGGAGTTCCTCCTGGAATTCTTGCGGAAGTTCCTTTGAGAGGAAATTATTTTGAGCTTTTTAGTGGAATGTTTTCACCTGTCATAAGACGAGTTTTTACGGCCTTGAAGACGGCCTTACTGTTGAGGTCGAAATACGTATCTGTCAAGATACAATTAAGTTGTGGAATTCAATGGGATTGTACAAACTCGTCTTATGACAGGTCCTTTGAGAGTTCATCCTAGGATTCTCACGAGAGCTCCTCCAGGATTTCCTCCGGAAATTCTTCCTGTAGTTCTTCAATAAATTCCTCCAGAAGTTCCACCGGCAGTTCCTCCGAGAATTCCTCTGATAATTTCTCCGGAAATTCCTATAGAAAATCCCCCGGGAGTTCCTCCGGAAATTACTCTGGGAGTTCCTTTTCAGAGAAACACCCGGAGAAACTGCCGGTGAAACTCCCGGAGGGATTCTCGTAGAAACTACTGGTGGATCTCCCGGAGGAATTTCCGAAGGAACTGCCGGAGGAGCTCCCGTGAGATCTCCCGGAGGAATTTCAGGAGGAACTCCTAGAAGAATTCCTAGAGGATCTCCCGGATGAGCTCCCAGAGAACCTATCGGAAGAACTTCGGGAGGAATTTCCATTAAGAAAATTATTTTGAGCTTTTTAGTGGAATGTCCTCACTTGTCATGTTTGTACAATCCCATTGAATTCCACCACTTAATTGTATCTTGACAGATACGTATTTCGACCTCAACAGTAAGGCCGTCTTCAGTGTCTCGTACTTGACTCGACTCAAGTACGAGTCAAGTACGAGACACTGAAGGCCTTACTGTTGAGGTCGAAATACGTATCTGTCAAGATACAATTAAGTGGTGGAATTCAATGGGATTGTACAAACTCGTCTTATGACAAGTGAGGAATTTCCAGCTTAATTTCTGAAGAAAGCCTAAATGATTTCCTGAAAAAAGACTGAATAATTTCCTGGAATAGCTTCTGGTGGAACTCCCGGAGGAATTGCTGGTGGAATTCCCGGAGGAACTCTCGAAGGAATTTTCTGGAAGTATTTCTGAAGAAACTCCCGGGAGAATTTTCAAAGGAACCCCGGGGAAACTACCAGAAGCATTCTCGGAAACAAGAGAATTCATCTTGTTGGGGTTTGTAGCTGGACCATCATCATCATCAGAGGACCTCCCGGAGAATTCCCTGAGGAGCTCGCAGAGAAATTCTCGGAGGAGCTTCTGGTGGAAAATCTATATAAATTCCTGAAGAAGCTTAAATAAATTCCAATTCTGCCGAAATTCCCGGAAGAATTTTCAGAGGAACTGCCGATAGAACTACCGGAATAATTCTCGAAGGAAATTCTAGAGAAATTCTTGGTGGAAATGCCGGTTGAACTCCTGGAAGAATTCCAGGAGGAATTTTCGGAGAAACTTTTGGAGGATCTCCCAGTGGAAATCTCGAAGTTTCCACCGGAATTCTTTCAGGATTTCATTGCGAAATAATCTAGGAATTCCTCCGAAAATTCCATTGTTGATTTCATTTTCGGTATAATTTCTTAAATTTCCGGTGGAATTCCTGGAGAAATTTTTTGCAATTTTCACAAGAAATTATTCGAAACAATTCACGGAAAATTTATGGAATTTACACAAGAAATTCGAAGATTTTTCGCGAAATTCTCAGGAATGTTTACTGACAATTCTGCGGAATTTCCAAGGAATATTCTTATTCTTATAAATTATGGGGAACAGCACGAAATTATTTGAATTATTGCAGGGAATTCTGCAGAACGTATAAAGAAGTTCGTGAAGATTTTCCTGGAGTAAATAATGATGGAACTTTCGGATCAATTCCCGGCAAAATTTATGGTGGAATTCCTGGAGACACTGCCGAAGAAGTTGCTGGAGGCATTCCTAAAGAATCCCTGATAGAATTTCGGATAGAATGCCAGGAGCAATTGTCGAAGGAATTCCTGGAGAAAGCTTGCATATTGATTTTCCTGTCTATTTTATAATAAATATTATTTCAGAGAGGATTTGTTTAGAAATTCATATGTATGGTTCTAGTTTTCTTAAACTTATGGAAGAATGCAGGATTTTTATAATAATTGTTATAGGCGATTTTATATTCTTTCTGAATACTAAGTTCGTTAATATTTTTCTCACTTTATTTAAAAATATCTGATGATCAATAAATCACGCATTTTTAAATCCATTATTGACTTAATCATTATTGCTTCGATTTGGTTTGGATTTTGTTTCATGTGTTGTGTTTTTATAAAACTACGATTTAGAAGACCAAAAAAGTTGCACCCCCCCCCCCTTCTCGAAATCCTGGCTACGCCCATGAATGTTCCAAGATACACAAATTCTTCTACCACTTCAAACTTTTCACCATCCAGCACTATTTCGCTATCACTACCACTAATGAACCCACGTTGATTGCCAGCGACCATGTACATCGTTTTGCTGGTATTGATCGTGAGTCCAATCCTCGCTGTCTCCCTCTTAAAAGGCATAAAAGCCTCTTCCACGGCACGACGATCAATCCCGATAATATCGATATCGTCCGCAAATCCGATCTTGTGATAATGGTACCGCTTCTTTGCACACCAGCTCTCCTTATCGCTCCCTCGAGCGCTATATTGAACAACAGATTCGAAAGTTCATCACCCTGCTTTAATCAATCTAAGGTAACAAATGACGTCGATATTTCATCCGCAACCCTTACACTTGATTTCGATCCGTTCAACGTTATACGAATCGCCGGAAAACCATGTTCAAGCATAATTTGCCATAATTCATTCCGTTTCACTGAATCGTACGCCGCCTTGAAATCAATAAACAGATGATGTGTTTGCAAGTTGTACTCCCGGAAAGGATTTGTCTCAGGGTAAACATTTGATCCGTCGTTGATCGGCCCTCACGAAAACTTGCTTGGTATTCGCCGACGAAGGACTCTTCAAGCGGTCTCAATCTGTTGAACAGAATACGGGACATAATTTTGAACGCCGGATTAAGGAGGGATTTTCCTCGGTAATTGGCACACTCCAGGAAATCTCATTAAACATGGGACAAATATGCGTAAGACGGCAGTCTAGGACAATTGTGATTTCAATTTTTGCTCAGAAACACAGGATACCACTTGGTGCAAGAAAGCTGCCTACTAGAACAATATCGTGCTTGCGACAATGGGTAGAACCGGTTTCACGGATTTCACGGAAACGGCCATATCTTAGGTTTGTGTAGTTCGATCTGTGACATCAATATATCAATCAACTCAGAAATTGCTCTAGTTTATGTAAAATATATAGAAAGAGCCAACATTTCACCCAAGCAAAAAATACAAGCGTTCAAAATATAGCATTTCTGACATGCCCTCAAGTAATCCGGATTATTTCCGGTGTCCAGCGGTCTGAACACGGATTTGAAACAGTTTCCCAAAACTTGATAAATTTTCCAGTCGTACACTGTAAGCACGAAACAAATCGGTTGATTTTTCACAGAGTTATGGTCATTTGAATTTCGATAAACTTTTGCCTGTCCCGATCATTCCGTTCAACTCCTAGGTATACATAGATTGGTTTTTATATATAAAGATTTCAAGTTCCTTTTACACATCTTTTCTCAAAATATTCAAATTTAGGTGAACAGTGCACAGGTTAAATCACGCGACGCCTCTGGAATCTAGCATTTTTGCATATACCAGTTCTTGTACAGGTTTTTTTAGGTTCTTATACAGAATTGTTAGAAAATCTATCAATCACCGGTTGATTATTTTGCGTGGTGAGTCAACGTTGTTACATTGTGGCTAACATTTCCTCCCTTGACCCTATTTTTGCATACAAACAATTGAACTCAATATGACATCCGAAGCTAGCCTTTGTTGTTTATTTTCGCTGTTTTCCAGAAACAATTACGCTTCTCGGTTGGCTAATCATAATCACATTCAACATAATAATCCCGCTCTCAATCCCACTCAGCCTAGACCAGTCAAATCCAGTATCCATCGGATCGCTTATTTGTATTTTCGTTCATCGGCAATCACAGCAATGATGATGCGCTTCCCTTCACAATTTCTCTCCTTCAAATTGATGGACAAAGTAAACCACGTGATCATTAGCGTGATCCCCACAACAGTATCAGTACTCACCGCACACTTTCCTGCCGACTGAAGCAGCTTCCTTGGGTGGAAATCCGCGCCAAACTGGGCACCACCGTCAGAGGCAAGTTGCCGATCACACTGTCCAGCGAGTCCGGTTCCTCTTCGATGACTCCCGGGCGCATAAAAATCCGCGTTAGCGGTTTCTTCTCCTCCATCAACGTAGCCGAAAGTTGACGATCGGACATATTTCTTTCGGAAAAATCACTGACACTTGTCTGGAGATTCACTTTATTTGGCTAGTTACAATTATATCTTCTCTTCGTATTCTTATTATTCACCGTCTTTGATGGGTTTAAAATTCTAATATGGTAGAACTGGTTACTTATGGCATATTCGATGAATTCGATTCATCATTTGTATAGCATCTTCTCTATCTCACTTTCCGTTATCAGTTACGTAAAAAATGATATGAAAATAGTGTAACAAAATTCTGTAAACTTTGCGCTATTCATTGAATTAGAAATACACTTAACACTTACAAACTACGCTGAGCCAGCTCCAATGGAAAGACCTGCGATCGAACGTTCTCACCTCTAGACTACAGTTCATCAACGAGTTCCGCTTCGCAGAGTGGTAGTTGCTCTTGTTCTAGCGTGGCGACCGAGCTGGAACTCTCTTCGGTTCCATCGATTAACCCTGCACAAGTCAGATCAGATGCCGGACCGAACCGGACGACGGGCAGGAGAGCAAACGGGAAGAAAGAAATTAATTAAATCCAATTAGTGGGCGGAGTGACGAATCGTTCATCTCGGTCACTTGACGAGCACATTTGACACTGAACTTCACACAACACGCACCGTAACGAGTATTACATAAAGCACACAGAGCAAGCTTGCGGTTTGTTAGGCGGAGGCGGTGTAGGTTAGGGATGTTAGTGGCATTTTGCGTTCTTTTTTTCGCTATATTTATCAAGGTCTCTTTTGAAACCTAATCGGTTCAGTTACTACACTCGAAGTTCGCGCTGGAGTAAGGGACTGGGATTTATTGTTTTATCTGCGCGCACCGGGCAACCGCGATAGAGCGACTAATTTAGTCCGATTCTCATGCGGAACACGTCGCAAACGGGCACGCAACAAATTCTCTGGATCGCGAATGTGCACAGTCGAACCCGCACAGTTCGACGGGCGGAACAATACAAAATTAGGTTCCATTACTTCAGCGATCATGTGTTACTGAGGTATAAATCAAAATCATATTTGCAAGAGTTGACTGTAGGCACATATCAGCATATCCATAATGATCTTCATGCTAGTAGAGAGTTTAGTGGTGAGATGATCTACGACACATGCAAGCTATGCAAGTTACCCCCTATCGATAGAAGACTCCTCGTCGACATGCCTGCATAGAACTAAACGACAATGGCGACAGTATTATGGGGCAAAGAGTATGATTTAATTCAATCACAATGGGCGGCAAACGGCAGCAGCTCGCTGCAGTGTATCGGAGTATGCCTCGTTGTTTGCGGCTGTATCCCGCGTTTCACTAATCGAGTGCGGGGGTCATTGGGTCTAGTTCAAGTGACAGTCGCTGCGGGTTCGACGGCGACGGAGAGTCTGGCGTTCTGTGCGTGATTTGTGATGTTTTCAACGGCAGCTGGGTCAAGTATGATAAATGCATGGCGATTTGGTAGCGAGATTTTTTCTGTGAGTCTTTCAATTCGAGGCGGAGAAATGGCACGATTAATGTTAAATTCATTACATTATGTTCTAATTGATTTTTTTATGGGGCACTTACTAACTTATGGGTCCTGTACACCCCCAGTGGCATACAAAAATTGATAGATTTGGCACAAATGTCAATTTATAGGTGATTAGTTCGAAACTTTCGGCCTCAATGCTTTAAAGCATCAACTCGTCCGGAAAGTCGATGCGAGTGATAGCATCATAAAGACCGATGATGTTTAGTCTAAGGAACGACGAAGTGACGACCTATCTATATCTAAGCAGTCTTCTCTAGCAATCAATAGAACAATACTGACGGACTGAATACAATGAACATTTATTGTTTGAAAAAAAAAGCCTACAGCATAATCAGTAGAAGCATAAGCACTAGAATACTAGTGATCTTATATTTTTGAATTAACTGCATCATAACTTCCAAAGTGGGAAACTATGAAGTGCATAATCTAACCGTATAAGGAATTTTTATTTTTTTTACTAATTTTTTTTGCTAATTATCTAATACATGCATTCATCTCTTAGACTAGGTATTCCGTGTTTCTTAACACTATCATCCTTATTTGCTATGATACTTTTTAGTTACCGTCTACGGGGGTGTCATTGGGCCAAAATGCGGTATGCTCCAAGTAAATGTTACAAAGCTCTAGTAGGTTATATTGGAATCAAGTTGTAATTAGTTAGGTACAAGCTTGTACAATAAATTTACCACTGTGTGGGGAAAAATAATAAATGAGAGAAATTCTTCAAAGTTATATGTTGTTTAAGATTGGCCCATTCTCACCCCTCACAGGGGGTGACATTCAGGGATGCCAGGGGATATTTTCAAATGTCTTCACAGTCGTGTAAAAATGTCTTCAAATGTCTTCAATATCAAAATTACGATTATCAATGAGAAATTTCAAAATCCAACAGTTTTGTAATTTCAAGCATCTCCTTGTTTTTTGTAGTATTAACACTCAAATTGTTAGAATTCAAGAGAATATTCCTTCAAATCTTCACGAATAAGGGCAGTAAATTTCCCTTCGATTTTCCTAATGAATCTAACGGATTTTTCTAACTGAATTTCCATGTGGAATTCCTCTGAGTTTCTTTTTTAAGAATTCCCTGAAGGTATTTGGAAGAATTTCCACAAGATTTTCTGAAGAAATTTCTGCCTGATGGATTTTTCGGAAGAATTCTTAAAGAAACTCCTAAAAGGTACGGAGGAATTGCTGTTAGAACATCTAAAGGATTTTCTGAAGGTACTTCCAGAAAAATTTCTAAAGGAACTTCCGGGTGATATGCTATTTCCATTAGCATGGAACTTGCGGAGGAATTGCAGAAGAATTTTCAGGAGGAATTCAGGAGGGATTTTCTGGAGGAATTACTGAAGGATTTTCCCGAAGAATTCCTGAAGGATTTTCCTGAGCAATTACTGAAAGGATTTCCAGTGGAGCTCCTGAAGAAACTTCCGGAGGAACTTCTGGATAACTTTTTGGAGGAACTTCCTGAGGTATTGCTGCAGGAATTTCCGAAAGAATTGCTGGAGGAAATAACAGATAAATTTCGGAGTATATTTCAGAGGTACTATTGGAGAATCTTTCGGCAACATACTTGGAGAATCATCAAGAGGAATTCCTGGAGAAGAATTTCCGAACGAATGCCGGCAGGAGTTTTGAGAGGCATTGCAGGAAGAACCGGTGGAGGAAGTCGTGAAAGAAACAATTTGTGGAGGAACGACTGGAGAAACAACTGGAGGTATTTCCGACAGAATTCTTCGAGGATCCTACGGAGAAATTTCTGGACGAACTTATGGAGAAGCTCCTAGAAATACTTTTAAACGAATTTCTGGAGAAATTTTCTGAAAAATATCTGAAGGAATTTGCGGACGAATTCCTGGAGGAATTTCAGAAATAATTCCAGAGAGGGATTTACTGGAGAAATTCTTGGAAGGATTCCCAGATAAAAATCTGGAAAAGTGTCCAATGATATTTCTAGAAAATATACCAAAGGAATTCAAGGAAGAATTCAACGAGAAAGTGTAACGAGTGTTCCCTGAACTTTCTACTGAGTCTTTAAAAACACTCTGGCGGATTTGTTTATGAAATTTCTCTGATTTTATTCATCAAATTATTTACCGTGGCAATTGTAAAAAATAGCCATCCAGCACCAGAACAATTTCAATTTCTTGTCGACGTTCGTAAGAATTTTCCATCATGGATACTAAATAAAATTTACTGAGAAAATTTAAAACAATTTCCTGTTGAAATTTAGAACTTTCTATGAAAATGTGGTGTATGGAAAATCCGAAGAGACATCCCTAGAATTTCAAATATACAAATCCGGAGTACATCCCACGAAAATTTAGACAAATTTCTTGTGGAAATGAAAAAGAATTCGTTGTGCTAGTTCAGGTGATCTCCCCGCAAGAACAATCTTGTGGAAAATGACACGAATCTCCCGTTTAAATTGTGGAGGAATTCCTTTATTTGCCCATACGAAAAGATCAGATGAATTATGAAGAAATAAAAAAAATGATTCTAGTCCAACAGTTAAATATAGATTTAATCAAGTCATTGTAGAATTCTGTCTTTTTTGCCATTCAGATCAAATAAGATCGGTTGGTTCAGAACGTAATGGTTCAGATGCAATGATCGAAGTCCTTTTTAACAGACACGTCGAAAACGCCACCGCTTCCAAGGAAAATTTTAACGAATGCTGCAATCGTAATTTTTCGAATCAGCACACAAAAAGTACGCATAAAAAAGTACGTTTGACGTCTAAAATGTGTTGAAGTTGTCAACCTTATCAATCGTCAAGTCGAGTCAAGTACGAGACACTGAAGACGACCTTACTGTTGAGGTCGAAATACGTATCTGTCAAGATACAATTAAGTGGTGGAATTCAATGGGATTGTATTAACTCGTCTTATGACAAGCTTATTATAAATTAAGTAGAAAACCGAATTATAGCCGCTATTGAAATTGGATTTTTCTCACAATCCATACGATAAACCTAATTTCGGAAGTAGTGCGCTGTATAGCACATCACCAAATGAAAACAGCGCACCACTTCCGAAGTTAGGTTTAACGTACGAATTGTGAGAAAAATCCAACTTTGTTAGCGGCTATAATTCGGTTTCCTACTGAATTGATAATATCAACCGGCCAGTGTAAATGTGTTTTGGCGTTCAAGATTTTATGCCCGGGACATTAGCTTATTATGTATAACTTTTGTAATATTTATATACTCTGCATATAGAAGTCGCAGGATTTATAAGTATTCAAATTATATTTTCTATTCACTGGCTTATTGTTTTTTTCTCCTTTATTTAAGTGATTTTTTAATTTTAAAACTAAGTTCATCATTAGCTTATTGATTGTCTTCAAGTACCTTTAAATAAGAAGATAAGTCTTCAAATATTTTGAAAAGTCTTCAAAATGTCTTCATGCAATAAATGTCTTCACAGAGATTCAAATGTCTTCAAATTGAAGACATGTCTTCAAATCTGGCATCACTGGTGACATTGGGCCACATACAATAAAGTTCAGCGGTGACGATGCAACGATTCAATCGTTCAATAAAAATAATTGCCTACATTACGGCTTTTACCAACTATGTACAGCAAATCAACCAAAGGCTTGGCCCAATCTCACCCCTTTTTAGCATGCATTGCTCGTTGCTACGAAAAAGCAAGAACGCTAAATAAATATTCATAAAATTCGATAAAACCACAGACAGATTATCGTAACATGATCACCAGGTATCCATCGATGTAAAATTTAGTTATGTAATAGATTTGTGGGGCATTACTGACACTATTTTAATACGGGTTCATTCGATCAATGGTTTTACATTCAAATTCCAAGCATTATGGTACGAGCACAATTAGTTCTTGGAATTTGTTTTGTGATTTCCTAGACGTGAATTTTACTATAATTTCGAACCGTCTGAAGTTTTGATCAAAATTCGTAACAGTTCCTGAGATATAAGGAGTTGAAACATTTTTCGTTTTTGGCCCAATCTTACCCCCTAGGCCCAATGTCACCCCGAACGACGGTATTATTAATACATTTCAATTGGGCTGCGAAATGGTGAGTTGACATCTAGGTAGGAGCGACCTACACAGCTCTGGTCCTCACAAGTTCCAATCTCACGCTTCCATGGTTCTTCCGATGATAATCGACCGCCAGCTAAGGGTTTTGTACTTAGCTGGTATTGAAGCCTGGGCACTGTTGTCATTCTGACATCAGCTAGAGTGAGTGGGTGCGACCAAGGGGACCATCGTCCCTAACCCCTAATCCCAAGGCGTCAAGCGACCCGTGCCGAGCTAGGCCTCTAACGGAGCCTGTAAGGGTACCTTTTTACCACAAAAGTTCAACTCAATGGACGTAGCGTCATGCTGGGCTCTGGCGTGGTGGACCTCTTTTCCCGAGCAACTCGTGGGACCAAAACGGAAAACCAAGTCAATTCTTCAATTAGTGGTAGTAGTGTAGGCGACAACCCCTTCGCAAGAGGTGGGTTGTTCAGGTCTCCGCCTAGGAGGCCAGAGGCAATAGTCGGCAGCTCAGTGCGCAGCGCCAGCGTGGGTCACTTAACCTTCATCTCGGCTACGCGGTGGCGACGGAACAGCTGGACGCCATCATCAATTTTGCGTCATCGAAGCATAATATCAGTAAGGACCTCAAGAGGAGCTTGTGAATCTAAGGCTTAAAGACCTGGACGAGATCACCGAAGTCGAAGAGCTCGTCACGGCACTGCGGCGACAGTGTGAAGTGGAGACGTTCGGCTACGGAAAGGTCCGGCAGGGACGCAGGTAGCATTGGTTCGGCTATCTGCAGCGGACGCCTCCAAGGTAGTCAAGTTAGGGAGCGTCAAGGTGGGATGGACGGTGTGCCCTGTGGGCATATACGAGCAACCCGGAGTTTGCTTCAAGTGCGTGGAACCGGGGCTAAGCAATGGGACTGCAAAGGCCCTGACATAAGCAATCTCTGCCGACACTGCGGATTGGAGGGACATAAGGCAAAATGCTACACGAACCCTCCCAATTGTTTGATTTGTTCCAGCAAAGCTGTGAACAGCAAGCACCCCATGGAATTTCGAAGTGCCCGGCGTTTAAGCATGCTGCAAAATCACAGTGCAGGTAACGCAGCTGGCTTGCTCGGCCTCGCCCGAGTGTTTTGTGTCCACAGGTTTAGAGGAAACGGCGGAACACGTGTTGTTCGTGTGCCCACGTTTTCGCGCAATGCGTGACCTACCCCGGACAACCTAGTCCGGAGGATGTGTAAAGATGAAGTTGGCTAAAACGCCGTTTTATCGGCTATCGTCCAAATCGTCTCGGAGCTACACAGAAGTTGGCGCGTGGACTCAAGGATGGCTAGTTCAGGCGCAAATAAGAGGAAATCCAAGGGATCGGAGTCGGCTTCATGGGTCATACCGGTGGTCATGCTCTGTGGTCGAACTCGATCCTTTTATCGAACAAGTGGCCTCGCGAAGAACAACATGGTATCGTCGCTTTCGCGGCGTCGGTCAACCGGGCGGGTTCCGAGCCCGAGGACGGAAAGGGGACCTCGTCAAGGCTGGGGCAGGCGTAGGCACCGCGTTGGCAAGTTCCTCTGTGTGCTGGCGAATAGGCCCTATCGCAGAGAGCTCAATTTGGGGTGCACGCGGCTTCATCATTCTTGATACCAGTCGTGCAGAGGGAAGCAGGCGCGAAGTCGACCCTTCCCACCTTCCGAGGACATAGGGCGTGGTAAGGCCACTTGGAAAGCCGGCAATGCGCTGGAACCATGGTATCGGTGTTCTTCTAAAAAGCGAGTCACGAAGTTCGATGCTGCAAGGATACGCAGCTAACCTCGAGGGTGCGTTATGCACTGGCCCCCCTTTGAAGCATTACTTTCTGGTTGTACCGAAGGGACGATGGGCTTGGCGGCAATGGAAACGGTTTAGCGGGTCGGGGATGTAGTCCTGCCTCCCTCGTTTGCTGTTGAAGGTGGTCCCTAACCCCGCATTTCCTGGACAACCCAGGATGTCTGTTGAGCAGATTCCCCCTCCATTGCAATGCATTGCTAAGGAAGTAAAAAAATACATTTCAATTGCCTCTGGCAGTTAGGATTTTTCCTCTGGTTGAATTGAACCATGTAGGAATTACAATGTTTTTAACTTAAACTAAACTTAACCTAATTTATACTAAGGGTACAAGGAGCTAATCGTTGCAAATGAAGATTGCAACGATTTTTGGCTAAAATTTGAAATTATTTTTTTGGACATTTATTGCAATGTCTCAATACTCTATTAAGTTCATTGGTACTATACCACGGAGACAACTTCAGAATCATTTTTAAAATTTTATTTTGAATCCTCTGAAGTTCCTTCTTTCTGGTATTGCAGCAACTAGTCCATATTGGCACAGCATACAATATGGCAGGTCTAAAAATTTGTTTGTAAATCAAAAGTTTATTCTTAACACAAAGTTTTGATTTTCTGTTTATTAGTGGATATAGACACTTAATATATTTGTTACATTTGGCTTGAAGGCCTTCAATAAGATTTTTAAAAGGTAATTTTTGGTCCAGCAGAAGTCCTAAATATTTGGCTTCGCTAGACCAATTTATTGGAACCCCATTCATAGTGACAATATGTCTGCTAGAAGGTTTCAAATAAGAAGCTCTCGGCTCATGTGGGAAAATTATAAGCTGAGTTTTGGAAGCATTCGGAGAAATTTTCCATTTTTGCAAGTAGCTGAAGAAAATATCCAAACTTTTTTGCAATCTACTACAAATGACACGAAGGCTACGCCCTTTGGCTGAGAGACCTGTGTCATCTGCAAACAAAGATTTTTGACACCCTGGTGGTAAATCAGGTAAGTGAGAAGTAAAAATGTTATACAAAATGGGCCCCAGTATGCTGCCTTGGGGGACACCAGCCCTTACAGGTAATCTATCAGATTTAGAATTCTGATAGTTTACCTGCAGTGAGCGATCTGATAAATAATTTTGGATCAGTTTAATAATGTACAGAGGAAAATTAAAATTCATCAATTTTACAATCAAACCTTCATGCCAAACACTGTCAAATGCTTTCTCTATATCAAGAAGAGCAACTCCAGTCGAATATCCTTCAGATTTGTTGAGCCGAATTAAGTTCGTAACTCTTAATAACTGATGAGTGGTTGAATGCCCATGGCGAAAACCAAATTGCTCATCAGCAAAAATAGAATTGTCATTAATATGAATAATATAATCTTTTCAAACAGTTTGCTTATTGAAGAAAGCAAACTGATTGGGCGATAACTAGAAGCCTCAGCTGGATTTTTGTCCGGCTTCAAAATTGGAACAACTTTGGCGTTTTTCCATTTATCTGGAAAGTATGCCAATTGAAAACATTTGTTAAATAAATTAATCAAAAAGGATAAAGAGCTCTCAGGAAGTTTTTTGATAAGTATGTAGAAAATACCATCATCACCCGGGGCTTTCATATTTTTAAATTTTCTAGTAATAGATCTCACTTCATCCAAATTAGTTCCCAACGAAGGGTCGAAAACATTCTCTTGATTGAGAATGTCTTCGAAGCTCCGTGTAACCTGATCTTCAATTGGACTAGTGAGACCTAGACTAAAATTATGGGCACTCTCGAACTGCTTTGTTTTTGAGCCTTTTCGCCATTTGTCAATAAAATTTTATTTCCCTCTTTAAGCGCTGGAATTGGCTTTTGAGGTTTTTTAAGAATTTTCGTTAATTTCCAAAAGGGTTTCGAACTGGGATCCAACTTCGAGACATTATTCTCAAAGTTGGTATTTCTCAGAATAGCGAAACGTTTTTTAATTTCATTTTGCAAATCTCGCCAAATAACTTTCAACGCGGAATCGCGAGTTCTTTGGTATTGCCTTCGCCTCACATTTTTAAGACGGATCAGTAGCTGAAGTTCGTCGTCGATAATAGTGGAGTTGAATTTAATTTCACATTTAGGAATTGCAATGCCTCTGGCTCCGACAATTAAATTTGTCAAAGATACGACAGCATTATCAATATCACTTTTGGTATCGAGAGGAATATCAACATCAAAATTCCTATCGATATACGTTTTAAATAAATCCCAATCAGCTCTATGATAATTAAAAGTAGAGCTGATTGGATTATAAATGGCTTCTTGTGAGATTTCAAATGTCACAGGAAGGTGATCAGAGTCAAAGTCAGCATGAGTTACCATTTGGCCACACAGCTGACTTGAATCCGTTTAAACTAAATCAATCGTCGAAGGATTTCGAGTGGATGAAAGACAAGTTGGGCCATTGGGATATTGAATAGTATAATATCCCGCAGAACAATCTTCAAATAAAATTTTACCATTGGAATTACTTTGAGCATTATTCCATGAACGGTGTTTGGCATTGAAGTCACCAATTACGAAGAATTTTGATTTGTTGCGAGTCAGAATTTGAAGATCAGCTTTCAACAAATTCTTTTGCTGCCCATTGCATTGAAAAGGTAAGTAGGCTGCAATGAAGGAAAATTGTCCAAAATTTGTTTCAACAGAAACTCCCAAGGTTTCAAAAACTTTGGTTTCGAACGAAGAAAATAATTTATGTTTACGATGTTTATGATACGTCTATTAATGACAATGGCGACCCCACCACAGGCGCTGTCAAGACGATCATTTCTGTAGATAAAATAATTTGGATCTCTTTTAATGGAGAGTCCTGGTTTTAAATAGGTTTCAGTTATAATGGCAATATGCACATTATGAACTGTTAGGAAGTTGAATAATTCATCTTCCTTGCCCTTTAGAGAGCGGGCATTCCAATTTAGAACTTTCACACAATTATTTAGATCCATTAAAACGGAGTCCGATAACAATTTTTTGTGTGTACTTTATACCAACCTGAACAGCTTCAGGTATGGTATTTGCTTTGAACATTGCATCAATCATGAGATGCAATTGTTCAGTTAAAAAATCAAAATCGGAAGCAGTCATGCTACCTGAATCGGCAACATGACCGTTATTTTCCGTTGGGACATGGGTATAAACCTCATTTTGAGAAGAGAAATTTTGTCTACCAGCAGCAATGTTTGCATACGTGGGTACATTGGAAAAATTGGAATTTACTGAAGTGCTTGCTACCCGTTGAGGAGCACAAAATTTGTTCGTGGATTATGGTATGAATTGCTCGACCGGTAACTGGTTTCGAATTTTGAGCGTTTGTAAAATTTCTACCTGTCGAATCTGGGATCCGAATGAAACTTCCCGTCATCAATTTTGCACGGGAATTCAAAACTTTTTTGCGTGAAGGGCATTTCCAGAAATTGGATTTATGATTGCCCCCACAATTTGCGCACTTAAATTTATTGGAATTATCTCTCACAGGACATGCGTCCTTGGCATGAGAGGTTCCACCACAAATCATGCATTTAGTATCCATGTGACAATGTTTGGTTCCATGACCCCACTTTTGGCACTTACGGCACTGGGTGGGGTTTTAGAAATTTCCCCCAGGCCTGCGTAAATGTTCCCATGTAACACGGACATGGGACATAATACAGGCTTTTTCCAAACTTTTCATATTATTTAGTTTACTTTTGTTAAAATGAACTAAATAAAATTCTTGAGAAATGCCCCTCTGGGAAGTACCAGAGTGGGATTTATTTTTCATCTTAATTACTTGGACTGGTGAAAATCCAAGTAATTGAGAAATTTCAATTTTAATCTCATCCAGTGATTTATCATCACTAGGAAGACCTTTTAGGACGACTTTCGACAATCGCTCAGTTTTGTCGTCGTACGTGAAGAATTTATGCCGCTTCTCAGTTAAATACTGAAGAAGACGTTTGCGATCGTCAAAGGATCCCGGCAAAACGCGGCAGTCACCTTTCCTAGCAATCTGAGAAAACTCGGCAACAGATACCACAATTGGCGGAATCCATTGTTTCTTCGCATGAATAGAATCACCTGGGCTAGAGGTAGGTAGATTCGATTTTCTCAAATTCGCCATTAATCAAATCTAACTGATTGCTCAGTTCAATAGGAGAAGAAATAATGTCAGCGCTAGAAGGAATATCTGAAGTCTCCAGCTTCCTTCTATTTTTTCCGCGCTTGGGCAGGACAGTCTTGAAACCTTGATTCTTTGAAGAAAGTGGAGAATTCAGAGACCCCCCCTTCCTTTTGTTTTTATTAATGCTCATTGCAGAGCGTGGAGACATGACCTTCTAAGAGGTTTTTTTCCCAGAACGGTGTCCCTGCAGGATTACCACCGCTTGTCGGAATTTTACTTCCGCACACGGGTTCAACGTAAAACGAAGGCACGGGTCCTTGCAAAGATCGTAACGGGATCAGTGGGTACAAATATCGCTGAGAAGCACTGTTGAAATTAAAATAGCTTCTAGTAATAAAAACTTCCTTCCACAAAGAGAGAAAAGAACCGCTCAGCACGAAAGCACGATGCGGTCTGAGTTTTCACAACATTGTAAATTAAAGTCCAAGTCATTTAATCCCCGGAATATATGCAATTAATTTTGATTGAAATGAAAACCCAAAATAATCCACCACAGGAAGATTTTGACCACCAAAATTTGTAGCTGTCTTTAATTTTCTTTTCAATACAATCAATATCTATGTCTACTTCGAAGAATTCTACGAATTTAGGAGGTCTAGGACTTTTTTTTCGGATTCTGGTAGAACTAAAACACCTCCGGTTTGACATAATTATCTGGAGTTGGATTTAAGATTTTACTTTGGCTTGTAAAATCCCTTGTTCATCAACGTGATATTTCGCGTTTCCTGCCTTAGAGGGGGATTTGATTTCAAATACTGTTGTACTGTTGATTGCATCTGGTACCAAATGTAGGAGAATCAAGGTTTAAAAAATGATTTTATTGCATCAACAACTTTCTCCTCCAACTGCAGCTCGCGTTTTACCGCCTCGGAGTAGTGTAGGAGAATAGCCCAAGAACAGTCTTAACAAGTGAATTATCAGCAGTCTTGCACCTTGATAATTCGTGAATCTTGAAAGCTGTTTTTCGTCCAAATTTAAGTAATGTCCATAGAGAATTGTTGCTCCAATTTTTCTGCAGACAATGCCCACCATCGTTTTTTGCAATATGTGCATTTGGAGTGTCTTTATAGTCACTAGGTGGCAATGCAAAGCATAATTTTCTACCTCCAGATACTCTCGGTCTGAGACTCTCGATGATATTTAACTGCAGTAATTATAGCATTCGATGGACATTTGTTTATCGTGAGCAGTGTTTATTACAGCAGCCACGTAATACTGTCAAGAGTTACTTTATATTCCAGTACAATTTTTGTCTTCACCGTCTATTTTGAGCTGAACTCGGCCAATCGCAGACTTCAAGAATAACTAAGTTAGTCAGAGGAAGAAACTGAAATGAGTATCATATTAGACACACCTTTCAATTTTTCCCTTTTTATTAGCATCACGGAACTTTTCTTCGGCGGTTAAAAAGTACTGCACCATGAAAAAATCACTGCCGGGTTTCGTGATGGTATCAGCTTCACAATATCCTGGTGCCATGTCGTGGAACAAACTACGCTAACTTGCGCTAATAGAATCTAACAAAAAATCGTCCTAAAAGTTTGTAGACGAGATAAGGATCGTTTCTGTTGTTATTGTTTTGATGACAAAATAACACTTCTGGCTCTTTCAAGCTCACGAAAGGATAGGATTTGTTTTAATTTGGAAACGCTTCCGAAGCGTTGGGCTGCGAAATGGTGAGTTAACATCCGGGAAGGGGCGCCTAACATAGCTCTGGACCTCACAAGTTCCAATACTCATGCTTCCACGGGTCTTCCGATGACAATTGACCGCCAGCTAAGGGTTGCGTACTTAGCTGGTAGTGCAGCCTGGGCACTGTTGTCCTTCTGACATCAGCTAGAGTGAGAGGGTGCGTCCTGTGGGGTCTGCCTAGGATGTGGTGGGGCTCGACAGTGGCCTCTGTTGAACTTCTATAAAAAGCTGCATGTGTCCCCAAGCAGACCCTATCAAAGCGGCCTTGTGCCGCTCAAAGCGCACTAGCCTAGTCCTGGTGTTGGGTGAGTCAAATTTGACCCGACTGACCAAGGAGGTGCGGCTCCAACAGCGTCTGTTCTGGCATCCAGCGGCTGAGTATGAAATGCTATTCCCCGGAAGCTATACCTAAGATGGCAGCCGCATCCCGGTGGATAGGAAACCTTGGGCCAACAACGTACTGTTCCCGAAACATCAATTTGTTCGAGAATCCGATAATGAAAGAATATGGACTGATTTTACGGCGACAACTCTAAGCGCGAAACAACGGACACGAATAGGAGCATGGAACGTTTTAACCCTAGCCCAGCAGGGTAAATTGGCACAACTTGCCAATGAGGCACGCCGCATGAAGCTTGAGATCCTGGGACTGAGTGAAGTCCGTTGGCCAAACTTTGGAGAACACAGAACGCCGTCGGGACATGTTCTGATATACTCTGGTTTACGAGGTGAACACGCTCCCCGGCATCGCGGAGTTGGCTTCCTACTAAGCGCTCAGGCACACTCTGCGCTTATGATGTGGGAGCCTATAAGTGGAAGGATAATCGTTGCCAGATTTAGAACACGGGTCCGAAACCTTACTATAATCCAATGTTATGCGCCAACCGATGCGGCCGACCTGCAAGACAAAGAGAACTTCTACAGTCAACTCAATGCCGTCGTAGATAGAATTCCGAAGGGTGATATCAAGATCTGTTTGGGCGACTTCAATGCGAAGATCGGATCCGACAACTCGAACCATGAGCGCATTATGGGACGCCATGGTCTCGGAGAAATGAGCGAAAACGGAGAGCTGTTCGCAGAATTTTGTGGTAATAACGACATGGTGATCGGAGGATCGCTCTTCCCTCATCGACCGGTTCACAAGGTCACAAGGTTCACGACCACATCTATATCAGCCGAAAATGGAAACGGAGCCTTCTTGATGTACGGAATAAACGTAGTGCCGATATCGCGTCTGATCATCACCTCCTCATCGGCGAAATACGCCTGCGCATTGCGCGGATTCGTCGGCAGGAAGAAAGAGTTGGACGACGATTCAACACACGCCGACTGGAAAATGCCACGGTGAAACGGTCCTTCGTTGAAGAACTGGAGACGCGTGCTGCAGATATTCCGGAAGGTGGCAGCGTGGAAGACCAATGGACCGCCATCAAGAATGCCTTCATCGTCACCAGTGAGAACAATCTGGGCGAACTGCGCACCCAGAGAAAACAATGGATCACCGATGAGACCTGGAGGAAGATAGAGGAGCGAAGAGAAGCCAAAGCCGCGATAGAGCGATCGAAAACCAGAGGAGCCAAAATCTTAGCCCGTCAACAATACGCGGCTCTTGAGAAGGAAGTAAAACGCTCATGTCAACGAGACAAGCGAGAGTGGGCAGACTCTCTGACCGACGAAGGAGAGAGAGCCGCCACAACCGGGGACATTCGCCTCCTCTACGATATCTCACGACGCTCAAGCGGGGCGAAGATGAATGCAACGATGCCTGTGAAAGACGCGAATGATCAGTTATTGTCCGACCCAACTGACCAGCTGAAACGCCATCACCATCTCGGCATGATCTGCCTAGGATCCGACGTATAACACGCGTCGATACCGAAGCTCCATCACTGCTAGAGATTCAAACAGCCATCCAAAGCATGAAATCGAATAAAGTCCCAGGGGTCGACCGCATTTCAGCCGAGATGCTCAAAGCAGACCCCATGGCATCTGCTCAACTACTGCATCGTTTATTTCGTAATATCTGGGACACCGCAACTTTCCCGGTCGACTGGATGCAAGGTATCTTAGTGAAGATGCCCAAAAATGGTGACCTGACTTTATGCGATAACTGGCAAGGCATTATGTTGCTGTGTACCGTTCTCAAAGTTCTGTACAAAATTATCCTAGCCCGGATTCAGGAGAAGACCGATGCGACTCTCCGGCGGCAGCAAGCCGGATTCTGTGCCGGAAGATCCTGTGTGGACCATATTGTCACGATCCGCATCATTCTGGAGCAGGTCAACGAATTCCAAAAGTCCCTTTACTTGGTATTCATTGACTACGAAAAAGCTTTCGATCGTCTTAATCACGAGAATATGTGGGGCGCCCTGAGACGCAAGGGAGTTCCTGAGAAAATCATCGGCCTCATCGAGGCACAGTACGAGGCCTTCTCGTGTAAAGTGCTGCACAATGGGCTCTTGTCCGACCCTATCCGGGTCGTAGCTGGTGTGAGGCAAGGATGTATTCTATCACCGTTACTGTTCCTCATCGTAATCGACGAGATTCTGGTAGATGCGATTGACCGTGAACCAAACCGCGGGCTCTTATGGCAGCCTATAACCATGGAGCACCTAAATGACTTCGAATTGGCGGATGATGTTGCACTCCTCGCGCAACGGCGCTCTGATATGCAGAGTAAACTCAACGACCTTGCCGAGCGCTCCTCTTCGGCAGGTTTAGTCATCAACGTCAACAAGACCAAATCGTTGGATGTAAACACGGTGACTCCTTCCAGTTTCACAGTAGCCGGGCAACCAGTGGAGAATGTTGAAAGCTTCCAATATCTTGGTAGCCAAATGGCGTCAGACGGCGGTACCAAGATCGACATAGGCGCACGGATAAAGAAAGCCAGGGCTGCCTTTGCGAGTTTAAGAAATATCTGGAAAAACAGGCAGATAAGTGAACGCACCAAAATACGAATTTTCAACTCTAACGTGAAATCTGTGCTGTTATACGCTAGCGAAACATGGTGTGTATCAGTGGAGAACACTCAACGGCTGCAGGTGTTTATTAACAGATGCCTGCGGTGTATAATTCGGGCCTGGTGGCCTCACAACTGGATCTCAAACAACGAGCTCCATCGTCGTTGTCACCAGAGGCCGATAGCTAGAGAAATTCGGGATCGGAAGTGGGGCTGGGTCGGCCACACTCTACGTAAGGGCGGAAACGAAATCTGTAAACAAGCATTAGACTGGAACC